>NW_023463509.1:12186-13676 GCF_013731165.1 Rhagoletis pomonella | reverse complement strand
GACATAGATTTCAAAAGTTGGGTCACTTGAGGTGAAATGCCCCATATTTTAAATTTCTTTGCATACTTTTTATATAATTACATACATATAAATGTATATCGATATAAGGTGAACAAATCGCGCTCTATTCAAAACTAATTTTACTGGAATCCGGAGGAGCTTTTGATTGCCTAAATATTTTAAATGATTATTTAAATATAAAGAAAAAATTGACAGGTATGTAATTACGCACTATGATTGTTCGCAAAAAAACTTTAATCAACGCCATTTTTTATCAAGGGGGAAAAAATTAAAAAAATCAACGGGAATTTTAAGCAGCACATTGTTGGCTACACTCAAATAGTATTTCCTTTATACTATGATTGTTCGCAAAAAAATTTAATCAACGCCATTTTTTATCAACGGGGAAAAAATTAAAAAAATCAATGGGAATTTTAAGCAGCACATTGTTGGCTACACTCAAATAGTATTTGCTTTAAAACTCCATACCTTAAATTGTTCTAAAAATTCAGAGTAAAAAATTCGAAATTTAGACGAAAATTTTTGGATTTTTTCTATATGTTGTATATAGTTTGAATCCTCGATTTTTATGGATTAAGTTGAAGCAATAAAAACATTTTACTCGAAAAATATTGCGAATATTAAAAAAAAAATCATTTTTTGAGTCACTGTATTTGTCTATAATAACTCGAGTTGCAGTTTTTCTAATAATGAAGTTGCATTGTTGCCTTTATTTTCATCACTTCCGCTTTTGGTTGAAAGAAACTCAGAATATGACAATAATATGACTCAAATACCGTATAACTAGTTAAATAAAAAGTTCTTAAAAATAATTTTAATTCTTATTGAGATAACTAAAAAAAATTAAAAAGAATTATAGTTTTAATTAAAATAAATAAAAAAATAACAAAACTATAGTTTTTATTAAAATAATTATAAAAAAGTTATTGGTAGATATTTCCCAGATTTGGTAGATTTTTTTCAAGTGGATGGTATATATTTTTTTCGTCAGTGGCAACCCTGCTCACACTCCATTTTAAATCGATAGTTGATTTCTCCAGACAGTTAGAAAGAGTGTATAAACACCGCGCTCAAAGTAGCATTCGAAAAGTGTTACCACAATTAATTTAATTTAAGATTTATTCCAATTTGTTTTAACATTGTAAAGTAAAATATTAACTAATTTATTAACACATTTGATAGTAAATTATTTATCTTAAATAAAGTATATTTCAAGTATTACCAATTTTTTTGCATGCGAATTAAAGCTTAATTTGTTTCAAATTTGTTTCTATTAAAGTTTTCTGCTGCAGATCTTATTGAAGAGGAATGGCAGCATTGTGTGCCAAACTCACGTTGATTTTCAGCAAAGAAATACAAGCTGTTGTGAAATGTGAAATAAAATGGAAAATAAAAAGAAAATAAATATATAGAGAGAAAAAGAAGTAAGAGAAATGATTTCTATTATAAAAGGAAAGCATATCGATGGT
>NW_023463509.1:0-12176 GCF_013731165.1 Rhagoletis pomonella | reverse complement strand
AAAAAAATTTCGAACACACTTTATATGGAAAAAATGCACAACATCGAAAACTTGGAATCTCCCTAAAAATTCTGAATTTAAAGTATTTTGTTGCGAAAACCTGCTGAGTTTTTATAATTTTTGTACAAAGTTTGAAATGCCGATTTGTGTACATTTATTGTGCTTATTAAATTATGAATTAGACTTTTATTTAAAATCAATCAAAAAATAATCAATGAAAATAATAGGCGAAACTGGTCAAAATGTCTTACTGCCATTATTTCGCATATAGGTACATACATATGAGTGTAATAATGTCAGAATAGCTGTACTTCGGTGTATTTCCCTTCCGTAATTGGAATTCTGTGTAATTTTACTATGAATTTATGTTTTGTGTCTAATAGGCAACATAGACGGTGCGTCTGGCTCGCGAGTCAACTGTGTACGTGTTCACTCGCCTTTCGACTACACACAGTTGAGTCATTCAGAATCATACCATAATCATGTCTGTGTAACTAACACATATTTATTTTTACTTAACACATCCAAACCGACTCGCTATTCAGACGCACCGTGTATGCCGCTTATAAAGACTCCCTCATAAAAGTAATTTACTGTAATAATTTAGATAATTGTAGTGAATAATTGTAATACGTTTCATAACGTATGAAAACATGGTATTATATCAATGATGTATACGTGGGTATGTAGGTGAGATGGCAACCATATATTATATTAATTATGTATAATGTAATATGGCAACCATACAATACATGTAATGGAAACCAACTTCCGGTTTTCGGTACTTTTAAGAAACACCGAACAGTGTACAACGTGCCTTAAATAAAATCCAACAAAATATAGTAAATCGATATACCTCATTACAATTCAGGTGTGGGGTTCGGGCAACCTAAAATTTTTTGTTGGAAAGCGACTCGTATTTTGACAGTTTTTCTAATAAATCAGGAATAATCAGCTGAAATGGCGAATTTATTAACACGCCAACAAGTAATGGACACTATTGCTGCTGCTGGTATCCCATTTGACAAAGAAGCTACATTGGTCCAGTTAAGAGGTTTATACGATGATGTAATCGCTGGTCGTGCCGTGAACAGAAGTGAAGAAACAGATGCAGATGCTCAGCTGAACGTGTACAATAATGTGCCAGAGATTGGTGAAAATAAATTATCAGAAGATGGTGATCGACGTGAACGTGAGAGAATGATTGAAGAGGAGGAGTATCTTGATCGCATGCTGGCAATTGCTAGGAAGAAACGCGAGCTAGCTGAGTTGCAGCAAGAGATTGGTCAAGTGGGCAGTCGCAAGTTTGATTTAAGTATGCTGACAGCATTGATCAATAAATTTGAGGGGTCTGAGTCACAGGATATTGAAAAGTGGGTTGCTGAGCTGGAGAATGTGTTTGAAATCCTTCAGTGTAATGATCGTGAAAAACTGATTGCTGTTCGCCATTTGGTTTGTGGTCACGCAAGACGATTCATTGACATAATTTCGGTGCGCTCATATGAGGACATAAAAGCTGCATTGTTAGATGAGTTTCAATGTAAATTTTCGCTGCAAGATATCTTCAACCAATTAAAATCACGTTGCATCAAATCGGGAGAAACGCCACGCCAGTATGTAACTGAAATGCAATATATTGCTAGTCGAGCCGATATTCCAGAGACCGATTTAGTCGATATTATAATAGAAGGACTAAATGATAAAACGTCTACAGTATCAATGTTGTATGGCGCGTCGTCTATTCGGGAACTTAAAGTGTTGATGGAACGATACGAGAGAAAGAGGAAAACCATAAAAACACAGAAAAGTATTGCGTCAGAAGTCAAGCAAGGTCAGGCTGATATTAACATTGTGCGCTGCTTCAATTGCTTTCAATATGGTCATTACCAAGATGCATGTACAGCTCCGAGACGACCACCAAATTCGTGTTTCGTATGTGCTGAGGTTGGGCATACTCGCCATAATTGCCCTCGTCGTGGTGGATCAAAGGTGGCAGCTGCAGTTGGAGATGATGAGGAACCCGAACGATGCCAGATAGCTGAACGTTTAGCTCCTAATAATTTGGTAAGTATTGCTTTCCATCAAAGGGAGAAGTGCACTGACTTGATTTATTTCTTGGCTTTGTTTGACACGGGCAGTCCTATCAGTTTCATTAGAAGATCATGTGTGCCCGCAACGGTTGAAGTAAATGTTGATTGGAAACTATTGTGCTACCGTGGAATGGGTAATAAGCGATTGAATGTATGTGGTATTGTTACTTGTAAATTCGTGTTTCGTAGGCATGAATTAATACATAAATTTTTTGTTTTGCCAGATTCTGAGGCTGTGGTGCCGTTGTTGGTGGGGCGTGATCTTTTGGGAAGGATGGGAGTTGGTTTGTGTCAGATAGAGACAATTAGATATAAGAAATATGATCTGTTGAAAATGAATGATCAAAATAAAATTTCTATAGCGGACAATGTCATAAGTGCCCTTCGACTTTTTGATATATGTAAATATCCGTCAAGTAATTCTGAGGCTGCTCCAACCATAGGAAAAGAATGTATTGTTTTAAAGGGTGTTGACCCTGAAGTGAATATTCTGTTAGATATGAAGAGTTGCGAGGCTCGTATTATGGCAGGTTCAGATGAGGTTGGTTTGGTGGATTATAATGTTTTGTCTAAAAATATTAAAGTGATTCTAGCTGTAAATTTAACTGAGGAGTGTGATGTCGGACATCTAATAAATATCGATATCCAATTGAACAAAGCAGATGCAGATATTATGCGTAACCTTATTAAAACAATGTATGAGACTAGGGGCAAACTGGGGGTTGGTAATTACTCAATGGAAATTAAACTAAAGAATGATACGCCAGTGTACAGTAATCCAAGGAGATTGTCCCTTAAAGAAAAAATGGAGGTTGAAAGAACGATTGATGATTTATTATGGCAAGGAATATACGACCCAGCAGTTCCCCATATGCGTCACCGATAGTACTTGTAAGGAGAAAGGATGGGTCTTTAAGAATGTGTGTAGATTATAGAGCCTTAAATAAGTTGACAATCAGGGATCATTATCCGTTGCCCCTTATTGAAGACTGCTTGGAGTATCTTGGTGGTAAAACATATTTCAGTACTCTAGATTTAAAGAATGGATTTCACCAGGTACCTATGAGTGAAAGTTCAATACCCCTTACTGCGTTTGTGACACCAATGGGTCAATATGAATATTGTTACATGCCGTTTGGATTAACAAATGCACCTCCCGTTTTCCAGCGTTTTATTAATATGATTCTCAGACCACTTTGTAACGACTTTCTCCAAAAGGGCTGCTTAAAAGATGAGAGGATAAAGAATAGGTGCATGCACTTCAGCAGTTCTGCATACCTTGCTACGCTACAGCTTAGCTCAGGGCAATGGGCGTGGGCTTGCGTCCGTACATACAGCGAAAGTCTTACAAAAAAAAAATATATAAGTATGCAGATATAGAGAGAAATTGAACGTAAAGAAACCGGCCTACGAAACCAAATGAAGCAGCAAAATCAATTAAGAAGGAAAATGTCCAAGGAAACGCAAAAAAGAAAAATACCCTACAACCACTCGGAACTGGAGGGGAGAGAAGATGGCATTTCTCCCTCTGCCTTTACCCACCCTACCTGTTAATAGAGGTTTCCTTCATTCTATTAACCCAACTAATCTCTTATTTCACCTCACCATGACCTTATCCTACATTTCGTCCACATCATAATTCAAATTACCACGACATTTTAGTATATAAACTTCAAGAGATTTAATGCCAGATTCGCCATAATATATACAACGAAAACAATTCCTTATAGTCTAGGTATTATATTTTCCTAACAATATAAAAAAAAAAATCTTACAACCTAAGTATTAACTGCCGTGCTTAATTCAGGCGTTTAGAAACGAAAACAAAACCACAAAGGTATCGCTTAACATTTAACTAATGAAGAATCAAACTTATGTTAACATACAACAACGTATGAATACAGGAAGTTAATAATGATAAAGGCGATCAAACTTACTTGCAGTGTAAACAGCATCAATGCGACGATGGGCCCAGCGACGACGATGATGTTCGAGAGTTCGATCCAACTTATTTACTTTTCTTTTGTTCGTGTTGGACGTGGGTGTGGTTCGCCTTTAACTCTTATTTATACATGTATGAACTTAATCCTAATTACCAAAACTAAAACTAGTAAAATTTAAGTAAATTTAGTGAAATTGACCAAATGTCTTAAAGCGACGTAGAAAAGAAAAGAACTTTAATCAACTTAAATATTTACGTAGAGTTAGTCGATTTGACTTGGTGATCAACTAAGAAGACAAAACACTTCAACGTATATCAAAATTCTCTAGGCATCAACTCCATTACTTTCTTTTGATCACCAAAACAAATATCAAATTGAGTAGCTTTTAAATGCTTAGAATCTTATGTTCAACTCTTCAAGCAACATATTTCTTTTATTCAGTTTTTTGTTTTTTTGTTTTGTCTTTGTGTTTATATTAAGCTTGAAATCATTTGCTTTTAACCAGGATTTTTCTGCAAACCTTTATCGTAACACTCTCAATGCAATTTTGTAAAAGTACTCTTAATGTTTCTGCCTGAGAATTTTACTTCTTTCTCCTACGCTCGAAACCTTCTTTTTGTTGAAGATTAAACTTATTTTAAGTTCGCAGTTAGTTGTAAGCAGCTATTATTTAAATTCTCCTATTCAAAAGAAAAAAATTTTTTTTTTTTTTTTTTTATGAGTGGATAAGAAAATCGACGCAGAGCGAGATTTCCGGAACGATGTGAGGAAATGTAGATCACTGCAGTTCGCCGAGTGCGACTCCCTCACAATGGCCCATGAAATGTCCGTCTCCGTGGAGGCTTATGCTTGGTGTAGAACTTTCGGCCGCCTTTTCGGCACCATAGGTGACCTCCAACGGTTTCAAAGATTTCCGCAGACAGCGGTATCAGGACTGAAAGTTTAATTTCACATGAACCCACAGGATTTAAGAACTGAGCCGCTTTGACCTACATACCTTAGTTTGTACTCCGTGTCCAAATTTCGAGATGGAAATTATATTCGGAACTATGTTTTCGAATCTCCGATTAAATTAAAAGTTTGCACTAATTAATTTCTATGGGGACTTATGAAATCTTTTACACTTTGTATAATAACTTTAATAAGTGTCGCCAAAATTTTCGCACTTGTGCCTGGAATGACTGATTAGCGTGAACTGTACAAGAAAAGAAGTTAAACTTCTAATGAAGTATGTTTAGCGGTCTACGTTTGCCCTTGAACTATAGCAATTTTATGCACAACGGTACATGCCTAGACTATGTACTAGTATACCTAAGTTATGTACTAGTATAACTAAACTATGTACTAGTATTTAGCGAGGATTTAATGCGAGCTGCGTAGGTGCATTGGCATGTATCGGCCGGTTGCAGCTCCCACGAACCGGTTCTTTATGTAGTCACGTCATCCGTCGCCTGACCACACCTATGTACATACACATGTGCATACAAGCTTAGCAGCGTGATAGTGGTATGCGGGAGTTGCTGATATCATCTCATTATCAGCGAAGCGAGCGTAATACCTAGCCCTGCGCGTGGTTCGAGACGCGAACATCCCAGTGGTATATTCTCTTGGTACCTTACCCTCACAAACTCCCCCACCCAGACAAATGGTAACGATGCAGGGCGGAAGTTACCAGGTGAAATTACATAGGTCGTGACTACCAAATGTCTTTTGCATGGTAGGTACCTTTGCTCTTGCCTTCAATGTCTTCGAGCATATAATACGCGTTTCCCAGCCTCTTCAATACTTTCGCCTTTATACCCCTAGGAGCCAGTTTTGCGTTGAAATGTTTTATCAAATTGCTTTGGGCGAAGTTCCTCCTTATCACCTCTTGACCCGGATAAAACTCTCGCGGGCGTGACCGCAAATTATAAGTCCGGGCATTTTTGTTATACGCGGCTTGCATCTTGCTATTTATGGTATCTCGTATCTCTGCAAATTGGTCTTCCTTCGCGAGCTTAGCAGTGCCTTCGGAAAGGAGGCCTACTTTTTTCAAAACTTTGTAGTCGTCTCCATGTGTTAGCATATTCTGTCCAAAAAGTACGTAGTAAGGTGATGTACCTATAGTATGGTGTAAACTATTTCGCAACGAACAATTTATACTGCTTATGTATTTGTCCCAATCACGCTGATCTTTACGAATGAATGATCTCAGAGCTTCATTTACCGAACGGTTTACGCGTTCAGATGCATTCGCTTGAGGGGAGTACACAGCAGTTCGGACATGACCAATTCCAAACTTGGCTAAGAAAGCTATAAATTCTTTTGAAGTAAACTGGCTACCATTATCGGATACAACAGTTTCAGGAACGCCATAACAGTCGAAAATTTCTTCTTTAAGGTACTGAGTAATGAGGTTAGTGCTAAATTTCCTTATTGGTTTAAGATACGTAAATTTGGTAAAATGGTCAAGAATTATAAGAATTCCGATATTACCTCTCTTTTACCTTGGAAATGGTCCAATAAGGTCAATATATACGCGCTGAAATGGTCGCTCTGACTCCACCATTTGACCCATTGGTGGTCGTAGTGAGTAGGTAGGTACTTTTGATGTTTTACACAAGCCACAAGAAAGGACATATTTGCGTACATCCTTCACCATTCCTGGCCAGTACAGATTTCTTCGTATCCGTTCTAAAGTTTTTGCCACACCGCCATGAGCCGAGGTAGGCGTATTATGAGCCGCGTACATTACACTTTCTCTCAGTTCTACGGGAACTAATAGCTTCCATTCGTCCGCTTCCCTATCATCTTCACTGCTGAAGGATGCACGATAATAAATGTATTTGTCGATTACCTTATAATCGGGTAACTCACTGTTTTCAAACTTCTCCCGTAATTCTTTATACTCAGTAGATTCAAAAAATTCAGAGTCTAAGTCTATTTCCGGCATAGTCTCTAGCTCCAACGCAGCGATACCTCCTTGGTCATCTTCGAACATTCGTGATAAAGCATCAGCCACTTTGTTTTCACTACCTTTACGGTGTTCAATTGTAAAGTTCAAGCCTTGTAGCTTCAATGCCCACCTTGCTAATCTTCCACTCAGGTCTTTTTGGTGCATAAGCCATTTAAGACTAGCGTGATCGGTTACGACTTTAAAGTCATGTCCCTCGATATAAGGCCTAAATTTATGAATAGCTAGCACGACCGCAAGACATTCTAATTCCGTGACCGTATAATTGCGTTGGGCTTTATTTAACTTATGGGACATGTAGGCTATAGGTTTTTCGTCCCCACATTCATCGGCTTGCGCTAAAAGAGCACCTACGCCGCATTGGCTGGCATCACACTGTACTATGAATGGCTTAGAATAGTTTGGATGTATTAACAATGGAGCTGTTGTAAGTTTTTCTTTTATAGAATCAAAAGCGTTTTGAGCATCTGCATTCCAATTAAATTTCTTTTTCTTAGTTAAGAGCTCCGTAAGCGGAAAAGTAAGACTAGCATAGTCCGAAATGAAGCGGCGATACCACCCAGTCATGCCTAGAAATTGTCGAATGTGGCGAACTGTTTTCGGAACAGGATATTCGGTGATTGCCTTCACTTTTTCGTCATCGACTGCTATCGAACCATTGCCAACTACGAACCCCAGGTATTTTACTCGGCTCAACCCGAATTTGCTCTTGCTGACATTAATAGTTAATCCTGCTTTCCTTAGTTGGGCAGCAACTTCTAGCAAGTGGGTTATATGTTCTTCGAATGATGATGAAACTACCAGTAAGTCATCGAGATAAACAAATACGTGCGTTTTTAGCTGGTATGGGATGACTTTGTCCATCAAGCGACACATGGTCTGTGGGGCATTACACAGTCCAAACGGCATGCGCGTGAATTGGTATAATGGACGATTGGGCACGGTGAATGCTGTTTTTGGTCGTGATTCGGGTGATAGACTAATTTGCCAGAAGGCGTCTTTCAAGTCTATTTTCGAAATGCAATGCACTGGTGGTATGCGTGACAGAAGTCCGTCTATATTCGGTATTGGATATGCGTCTTTTATCGTCAATTCATTTAGTTTCCTGGAGTCTAAACAAAACCTTGCTTTCCCTGGTTTAACTATTAAAACACCTGGTGAGGACCATGGTGACTCTCCTGCCTCCTCAATCACACCTAACCCAATCATCCGGTCAATCTCCTTACATAGGATCTTTTCCATTGCTGGAGAGATCGGGTAATAACGTTGTTTTACCGGAATGGCATCACCAGTATTTATTTTATGTTCTACAAGAGTGGTTAACCCAAGTCCCTCTTTCTCAAACGACGGAAATGCAGATGTTGTCATTTCTAACTGGCATCGCTGTGAAGACGTCAGTGGAAGCGAATCTTCATCTTCTTCAAAAGAAAGTTGGCTGATGGCTGGCATTGGCGTGATTTCTAACCCAAAGGTCTGCCAAAAGTCCATGCCGCAAATGACGTCATTTGCTACGGAAGGCACAATTAAAAATTCTATTAATTTGTCTTGATTGTTGAATGATAACGGAATCGCAATTGTTCCTGCCACATTTTGTTTATTTCCGTCCGCGGTTCGTACAATTCCTAACACTTTTTTATATATTCGATTGGGGTCTTCAACAATTGTTTTAGCTAAGTTTGAACCTATGCAGCTTTTGTTGGCTCCGCTATCTAAAAGAGCAAGATACGTCTTGCCCAAAATACTTAAATTGGCATATGGGCGAATATCACAGCCATTATAGGCGATGGGTGATATTACCATTTTCCGCAAAGCTTTTTTTCGAGTAAAAAACTCTCGTATGCGCCTAGCTGACCTAGCTTGACGAACATTTCTGGTATGATCTCCAAAAATTTCAGCCCTAACTCGTTTGTATTCCGCCAGCCTAACATGATACGGACTTCTTAAAGATTCTCGCTGTTTACTACTATAATTAGGATTTTCTTCACAATCTAACTTCGGTTGTAACTTAGCTATTTCGATCGAATTGGGTAACGTTTTTGTAAAGTCTACACATAATTGATTAGAATTTTTATTGACTTTTTCTAGGTCCGAGGTCGATTTGTTGGACGCCCGTCTTTCGTTCGACGAGCATCCGTCTTTACGTTTTCCGAAAGCGATTTGCAATTAGCACAAGTCGGTTTATACGAATCTTTAGTTCCACAGCTATAGCAGAATATCGTTCTGGGCTTCAAGCAGTCGTGGTACCGGTGACCTAACTCTTCGCAATTCCAACATTTTAGCTGATTTGAGGAAATCGCATCGATATCAGCGGTTTGTACGGTCTCAACTGCTTCATCGTCCGCATTGTCGTGAACGATTTCAAAAACTTGCTTGCGTACTAGATTATTTCGTGATCCTGAACTGTGTAGATCGCGGAAAAACTTTTCGTGCTTGCGAACCTCTTTACGTAACGTATGAATATCGCGTATCTCCAAATGCAACAGTTCATGCCGCAGATCCGGTTTCAAGTTCCTCACTAAAATTTCTACCAATTCAGTTTCATTTAACGGAAATCTAAGCCTATCGCACATTAACATCACCGCATCGAAAAATTCGTCAAATAATTCTGACGGCTTTTGTTTACGTCGCCTAATGTCATCCCAAATCTCGGAGTCAGTGGAGTAGTCTTTGAATTGGCGACGCATTGCTTCACACATCTCAAACCATTCTAAGGTGTCAACATGTTGGCGATATCTCCAAAACCATTGAAGTGCTTTTCCATCAAAGATGGAGTGGACGTGTTGACACAAGACATCAAAATTCCCATTTAAATGCAAGGATGTTAAAGTATTAATCCTATATATAAATTGATCTATTGACATGCTGTCTGAAGAGCCACTATATCTTATTTGCCAATTCCTGATTAGATTAGATATCTTTTCATTAGCTAACCATATGTTACCTACTCCAAGTGATTCAGTTCTGCGGTGGTTATTAAAAATGCGCCTAGAGCTTCGTTCCTCATATGGAGCTTCGCGAGACCATTCTCCTGGTACGTCCTGTCTAGTATGGTCAGGGGGTGAGGTCCTTAGACGATCCACCTGCATACTTTGAAACATAGATCTCACTTCGCTCAGAAGAGTGCTTGTCATTTCATTGCGAAAATCTACCAACGCCTGAGCAACTATTTCTTGTACTTTACGTTCCGATATCGTACTTGGATGGGATGCCTGTGTTGCAGGAGCCCTATGCTGATTGCTAGGACTCTGTGCTCGTTCTGTCGTTTGGGGATTACCTGAAGTATTTCGAAGTTGAGGGTTTCCCTGAGCGTATCTTCGGGTATTTCGCCGGTCACGAGGGATCGCACCAGTCGTTCGTTCGACACCTTCAGTATTCGGTTTGAAGTCAGTTAGACTGCATGCTTGACGGCAAATTGGACAAGTCGGATTTTTATCTAACCAAGTACGAATACAACTCAAGTGAAACTTATCTTTGCAAGCTGTCTCCACCTTGTCGCCATCCGAATGTACACTTTCATTACATATGGAACAAGTACCGTTATTCATTTTATCCGTTTCTACGCCCCCAGAGGCATTATTGGGGCTATGGGTAATCGGCATTGTTATTCCAACAAAAATCAATTTGAAAATTCCAAATTCTTAACCGAACAAAAAAAAAAACAATTTGTAAAAGCTCTATTAGAATATAAGAACTTGTATTCTAATCACCAACAAAAAATCTATGTCGCTTCAGCCTTATCTCAAACGGAAATAAACTCGCTTTCAAGAAGAACAAAAATTTCGCAAAAATGATTTGTGGACTACTTTGTGGGGTAAGTCATGGCGGATAACCAAAGGCAAAAAAAAAACAAGGCTATTCAATGTTCCTGGTTGTTGTAAGAAAAAAAATTTGGCCGCAAAAAAAAAATTACTATTAGAATCTCTGCGACTCTTCCGGTATGTCGCTGTCACGTTTGCAACAATAAGTATCCAGAAAGAAGTCGAAGATTTTTGCATTTAAAACAAGGGTATGCAATCGATATAGGACCAATTTGTCACAACTCCACTTATTTCAAATACAACAGCGAAAAAAAATATAAACAAAAATGTGCTTCAGAATGTTAATTCGGCGGTAAGTAATTGAGATAACCCCAAAACTAGAGTCCTGCTTCCTTAGCATTCTGTCGTATAAGTGAAATCGGTTAGCGCTTAGTAAAATGTACGGTGGAAATCCGAAATTATCCGCATTCTATAAATCCAGCTTCTTTTACAAAGGCTAGAAAAAAAAAATTCAATTATTTGGAGCTTTGACGAGAGTGGTCTTTGGTTGAATGACTATATTTCAGAGGTTTAATACTTTTTTTTTTTTTTTTTTTCACAAACTATGCTTATTAAATGAAATATGCAGCTCGTCGTCGCCCCACGTCGGGCGCCATTATTTTTCTGTAACGACTTTCTCCAAAAGGGCTGCTTAAAAGATGAGAGGATAAAGAATAGGTGCATGCACTTCAGCAGTTCTGCATACCTTGCTACGCTACAGCTTAGCTCAGGGCAATGGGCGTGGGCTTGCGTCCGTACATACAGCGAAAGTCTTACAAAAAAAAAAATATATAAGTATGCAGATATAGAGAGAAATTGAACGTAAAGAAACCGGCCTACGAAACCAAATGAAGCAGCAAAATCAATTAAGAAGGAAAATGTCCAAGGAAACGCAAAAAAGAAAAATACCCTACAACCACTCGGAACTGGAGGGGAGAGAAGATGGCA
Organism: Rhagoletis pomonella; assembly: GCF_013731165.1. NCBI lineage: Eukaryota > Metazoa > Arthropoda > Insecta > Diptera > Tephritidae > Rhagoletis > Rhagoletis pomonella. Next base: position 445 of record NW_023463509.1, on the reverse strand, counting down.
TTTCTCCCTCTGCCTTTACCCACCCTACCTGTTAATAGAGGTTTCCTTCATTCTATTAACCCAACTAATCTCTTATTTCACCTCACCATGACCTTATCCTACATTTCGTCCACATCATAATTCAAATTACCACGACATTTTAGTATATAAACTTCAAGAGATTTAATGCCAGATTCGCCATAATATATACAACGAAAACAATTCCTTATAGTCTAGGTATTATATTTTCCTAACAATATAAAAAAAAAATCTTACAACCTAAGTATTAACTGCCGTGCTTAATTCAGGCGTTTAGAAACGAAAACAAAACCACAAAGGTATCGCTTAACATTTAACTAATGAAGAATCAAACTTATGTTAACATACAACAACGTATGAATACAGGAAGTTAATAATGATAAAGGCGATCAAACTTACTTGCAGTGTAAACAGCATCAATGCGACG
>NW_023463508.1:0-13680 GCF_013731165.1 Rhagoletis pomonella | reverse complement strand
TTGTGAAATATTGGCTGGAGTTAGTTTAGATTTTATAGATTCACATGGCTACAAAGTTTTTTTTTTTATTTTCGCATGCATATTGTGCATATGTGCGTATATACACATATACGAGTGTGTGTAAGTTAAAGGAAAAAATCCGCAGATATTACTTCATGTTTATTTTATTTCCGCGGATTTACTTCGAAAGAGTGAAATTTTAGGATTTATCGCAGTACAAATTTTGGCTTGTTTTTTTTTTTAACGGCTTTTGCCAAAGGAGGAAAGCAGTTTAATATAAAGGAAAAAGTGCAAAAACTTTACACAGCACAAGCTTTCAAATGTGATAAAGCTAATATTCAGAGAACCATTGTATAGTTAAGCGGCATCGACTCCTATATTTTTTTTTTGAGGTCCATCAAACAGCATGGCTTCAGCTGTAAAGGGAATTTGGTAGAATAGGGCGACTGACTTTTCCTCGATATGTGGGCAGCTCAAATGCCACTCTGGAGTTGCATACAGGCCCGTCTCGAGGGGAAGAGGTCGGGGGTGTTCCCACCGGGCCCGGATTTTCAAAGGGGCCCAGATTTTTATTAAAATTAATCTGGAAAATGCAAATTTTAATATTGTCCAAACTTGATAAGATTTATTATTTAATATTCACATAAATATATAGTTACATTTTTAAACTTTAATATGCAGTTTGACTTAAACAAGAAAAAACTATTTTGCGTATTCTGTGACCTGTATAGCAAAAACAACAGTTAGACGAAGTTCCACATACTACGAAACAAATTACTGAAATGGAGGGGAAACGTTGGAAATGATTTTGTTGGGGGTCCTTGCACATACATACATATTTACTTTCGGGCCCAGATTTTCTCTCGACGGCCCTGGTTGCATGCATTCTGTGACACCAGCCTCACAGCGTATGGTCCTTGTGGCTATATAGTAGACACGTTCGTACTATGTTACTCTGCCCTAAATCGTTAATTGCACCACTAAATATGGCCACAGACCCCATGCTGCAGTTTTGTTCCACTACGCTTGTGACCCAAGTAGTTCATTCTATTGACAATTTACGAATTTTCAGTTGCCCACTCGCTCTTTTAATGCCGTAACTTCTCAAGAAAACGGGCTCTACATGTGTACATATACATTGGGCCTGTTGCACCTAAACTGTGGCGACTGTTAACTAGGTTGCTTCGGAGTATCACTTCTTCAGACAAATTGCAAACATCGTTCCATGCTTCCTCGCTCGTTAACATTATCGATACCATATCTTCTGGTATTATACAGGAGCCAAACTTACTATTAAATGCGTATCTCATGGAGTTGAAGCGGGCAGATGTAGGATTCCGGTTAAAAGGGTCGATCCAAACAGTGGATCCGTAGAGGGGTATTCATCGTACTACGCCTGTTAATACTTGCTTAGTCTGCTGTCTTGGTCCTCCGACGCTCGTCGTTGTTGGCGTATTCTAAATGATCCCGGAAGTAAAGGCGGTGATCAACCAGGACACCAAGATACTTTACATATGGCTTGGGCTCAGCAAGTGTATTTGCTATTACCACGACGCACACATCGTCCGCGTAGCCAATTGATGTTGAATTTCATCCAAGAGTTGCCAGAATTGTGATGAGTTGGAAGGCAGTTGCCAGAATTGCCCTCTAAATAAATCAGAAATACTAATGGAAATTAGAAGTTACGGTAGTAATAAGCGTAGGACATTTTTAAACATATTTTTTTCGTAGCTTAGCATCCAATATATCCTAAATTGATAATGAAGCCAGATTAAATCGTTTGGTTTTATATAGTAAAGTATTGAAAGATCAACCTTGACGCCATTTGTGCTTGTGCTGAGAATTACTTATTTACCTACGTAGTATATTTAGAAAAAATAAAAAAAAGCGCAGCATCATCATGGTTTGGATGGGAAGGATGAGCATAAGGCTGTTGTGGTTTAACCACAATCAGATATTTAAATATATGCACATTTGTTTAAAGAGTTCCACCTCCTACTCTACGTACTACTCCCCGGCTTTAATTGTAAATAGCATTGCTGTATTCAAGAATGTGATTTTCATTGTGTAAAACCTCGAACATATATAGAGAACGCTGAGACCCAAATGTAGGCAACAATAGGCTTGACTCCACAAATGTAACTGGGTGGTGATTTCGGTAATACTGGCATGCGTTGAGAAAAACAAATAAAAAAAAACAATACCTAGTAGTATCAGAAGCTATTGTTGTTATTGAGGTAACAAAAAAGGCAGGCGCGTGTAGGCTGATACAACTGGGCGGGCAAAGGTTCAAAGGATGAAGCAGAGGTTGCGTTGCTAGCTACATACTAAGTTATGTATGTGTATACCCTGCAGGAAATGTTATCCATATACATATTTTCTTTGAGAAAATCTAACTATTTTTTTTACGGCGATGACCGCGAAATACCGCGGGGATTACCTCTGCATTAGACGTCCAATAACTTGTAACTAACTACTTTTGGATAAAAATATCTTTCCAATTCTTTTACTTGTTTACTTTTTTACTTTGTTTAACATAACATATTTGTTTACATATTCAGCTGTAAGTGGTACCATATTCGAATTCTGTCAGACATGACTTCGAAATGATAATGGGCCTTATCCTGAATTTCACCCGAAAAAAAATTCACGCGAACATTTCTGATCCGCCCATATTAAATACATACATGGAAAAGAAGAGTGAAAAGTGAACCGGTTCGGAGAAAATGAAACTCATGATAAATATATAAAATTTCGATTTTCATTTTGTTTGTCCTGAATTCGGAAATGTATTTGTGAAGTGCAGACAAAAAGTAAATTCAAAATAAAACTTGTATGAGGATATTGAAATAGAAACTTGTTTAAAGAAAACAAACAGCCGAATCCTGCATTACTTTTCAACTAGTTTCAAGTTAGGTTTTTGTAGTTAAATAAAAGTTATATATTTTTATTGAAATCCCGCAAAAAATCTAACTACAAGTGGGTTATTTTTTATCAATTGATAATTGTTTTCTGCAGGGTATGTACATACTCGTATGTACGAGTATCAATGCGAATAACAATATCCGTGTCGTTGTAGATTTTGTATTACAGTCGTGACATATTTTATTTGCACAATGACAATGGCAATATCCAAACAAGGTTACAATAATGCACACACCTATTGCAGATACATATACAACATCTAAGAGATACTTTGAATTTACAAACCTGCATACGTAGCATATGGGTCGTTCTTTTACAAATCGTACACCTTTTTCGACTTCACATTTTAGATTCTGTTGTAATAATAATTCCTTTTTATTATTGTAGTGTTTCAACTTCTGTATATAGTATGAACATACACATATGAACAATCGTCTGTAAATAGTGTTTTTTTTTTGTAAATATTAACTCTAAGAATATCGATATTTCTTCTACATCTACAACATTTCTTGTTCATCACTATTTGAATAAACTTGCAAGTAAAGTATCTTTCCGCAGTTTTTACTTAAATTTCATTAATTAGCTTAAACTTTGGGAGATCAGTACATGCGGCACGCAAGTGTTTTTTAGGTGTATTTTTTTTATAGACTTTGCATAAAAAACACAAATGAATGTTAAAATTTAAAAACAAATTAATAAAATTAGAATACAATCTGTGAAAAATTAACAAAAAAAATACTTTTTTCGCAAAATTTATACAGGACACTTTTATTATTGAAAAAAAACTGTGTAACAGTTATTCATCGCCACCCTCTATATATATATTTTTTCGATTATATCCATTGTGGGGCGACTAGATAATATCTAATTACTTAAAAAATTCAATTGTTTTTAGTTTTTTTTTACACGTATGGTGTATAAATGTATAAATCAACATACAAAAAAAAAACAAAATATGGAACAACACCATTATTAGAACCAAAATTATTGAAGTTTGAATATGGCAAGGGTCGCTAAATTTTCGTAAATCATCAAAACTTTAAACCATCATATGTATCTTAAAAGTAATAAGTTGTTATGAATTTCCGATGAAGATATCGACTAAATTTCCGAGGAAATGCCATAAAAAAGTTGGATGCCAGTGTTGGGTGGGAGTGTTCCTTTTTTGTGAAATCTGTACGATGTACATATGTATGTATTTTTACCGATAAAACAGAGAATTGCACCAAGCCAGGGCTTCTATTTTCTGTCGCAACCCAGTTTACCAAACGACTTTTAATCCAATTCCATTTCGACCCATGTAAGTTGATTTTTCAGAAAAATATTCGGTTAAAAAAAAAATAGAAAAATTGTAAATTTATTATGATTGAGCTTGAGGCCGTTATTAATGAAAATTTATGTGGAAAGACAACAATAATTTATATTATAAAACAGAAATTGAGACCCGTAGACTGATTTGACATTGACCGCCTTAATTTTCGCCACTGTGTGCCGGTAAACTCGTGAGCGGATGAAGTGCGCAAATGCGATGCACCAGCGAAATGCGAAACGGTTCTAAATATGTATGTATGCAGTATTAAAAAATTAAAAGTAAAACTGTAAATCTTTATTTAATTTTTTTCAAAGGGTAATTAAATTTGAAGTTCAATATTTTTTTATATTTATAATTAATAATAAAATTATAGTTTAAAAAACTTAATCCTCCCTATTATAATTGCCATTCGTACTGTCATCGGGTATGTAACTTGAAAATTGAAATGGCTGCATCTTTTAGGTGGATCAATATTACATAGTTACATCCCGAGCTAATAAAAAGAAGGTAATAATAAAAAGAATGATAATATTCAGCATCCATATACATCATGCGTATAAATATACATCATCTTATGGCCACGCAAACCTTACCACCACTATTAGAAAAAATTGGTGGAATTTAGTAAATTCAAAAAAATAATTTTTTTTTAAATAAATATATGTAAGTAGTTCGCACTGAATTTAAGTTATATAAATAAAGTTTTAAATTAAAAAAAAAATGTAGAAAAATTCATAAAATTTTTAGACTTTTTAATCAAAATTTCAGGTTTGTAGTTTAAGAGCCACTTTAATTTTAGTATAATAATGTGCAATGTCTCTGTATTTTTTTTTTCATGTAACGAAAGTTTTTCGTATGGGAAGAATGCAGAACATCGTAAGGAAAACTATTTTTAAAAATCAATCAGAATGTTTAGCTGCTGCCAACTTGCACTTTATTACACTAAAATAAAACTGCATACCCGAAATTTTCGTAAAAAATTTTGTTTAAACAGTTTGAAATTTTGATGCAGTTTGAAACTTTTATTTATGTAGCTTTTTTATTAATTTTAAAAATTCTACCTCATCCAAACAAAAACAATTGGTGGTAAGGTTTGCACGGCCACAAGGTTATGTTTGTATTGACTGTTTAATTTTTTTAATTTAAGTTAATTATCTTTTTTTAAACTGTATGTACTTTATTCTAAAACAAAAACCATTTAAGTCAAACTTTCAAACTGTGTGCAATATTACAACCCCTCCTCGAAATCCAGAACTCTTTAATCTGAAGTAATGCAGGGTATAATTAAAAAAAAAGAGTTTAAAGCGAATGAACACAATTCGGGCTCACTCGGCTGAGTTCATCATAGCGACATCGACTCGAACTCGATTAAATCAGAAAAATCACAGTCGGAATGAGGTTGCGTTCTGTGTGGAAAAAACGACTTCGTTTTGACGTCGATTCGAGTTCACACAGATGAGTTCACCAGACCCGATGTCAATTCGAATTCCTCCTCGTTCTGTGGCAAATTGGGAACGTTCTATAGCACGGTGTCCTTGAACCAGATTCAACTGAATCGGTCTGGAACGATGGAATTTCCGATTAGACTAATTTAGGGAGGTTAGAATACGTGAAGTTCAAAATCGCGGAAAGTGCCGCGTTCAAAAACAGTAACTTTTTCGATTTTCAGGTATGTTTTCGATAAGATTCTAGTTGAATGATTGTATATATTTACATATGTATATACAAGTCGACTGTATACGAATTTATACATATATGTGCATAAATTTGATTATTTAATATTCACATAGCTTTCATAATATCCAATAAATGCGAAAATCGCAAGTCTAAGTACATATTTCCCATGGTTCATGAAACTTTTTGAGCTCGAAATTGTGGAGCGACCTTCAAAGAGATTCGAGGTTTTATACAACAGGGGAAAGTCAGAAATCAATAGAAGACGAGTTTCTTGCATACAGCCCATTTGAACTTAAAGGAACGCATTTGAGTAAAACAAAAAAAAACTATAGCAAAACAAATTTTGCCTTTAGACGAAGTTTTCTATAAAAAAAAACAGATTCTACGAAAATCCTTGGAATTTTTGAAAAACACTGAATAAGGAAGTGGTGATAGCGTGAAAATTAGTTTAAATATTAAAAAAAAAAATTGGTTTAGAGCGCGCCCGTCCATATTTAGTAGCTGCCCCGGACGATAATACAAGTGTATATTGTTAAATGAAAAAAAAACTAACTAATAAAAGAATAACTATAAAGTAATTGGTGTTTATAATTAAGTCTTTTGAAACCAGATAAAATTTGGCCGTTATAAGTGGACCAAAAGTTGGCTATTGTAGAAGACGACTACGAAATTCTCCACAGGCTACATAACGAGCCCTTACCGCCAAAATAACGTAACATTTTTTTCGCAAAATTTTCTTTTTGATGCAGAAATGCATCTAGATGCTCTAGGAATATTTCGCTTACGTTATCTTGGCGGTTAGGGCTCGATATTTAAAAAATTACTCATATACAGTCTTATTTATTTAAATGCGAAAATGTCGGCTGAAAATCGAAAAAGTTAAAGTTTTTGAAATCGACACATACTACGATTTCAAACTTCGCATATTCTGACTTGATAACGTCCCCCCAAATTAATCCTAATGGAATTTCCATCGTACCAGACCGACTCAGTTGGATTTCGTTCAAGGACACCGTGATAGATATGTATGTATTAGCCTTATTGACTCCTCTTTGAACTAATTCGAGGAGTCAACATATCGTGCCAGTTGCCGTATGTTTAACTTTGTCGTTTTTTTTGCATTATGCCGAGCATTCACACAGCAGCTAGCGCATTCCCAATTCGTAGGCCGTTTTTTTTTTTGAAAAAGCACTTAAGCGAATTTTCTTTACTACTTCAATGAGGACGGTATCCGAATGCCTATGAGACCAAATAATGTATGCGTACTTACTGCGTAGAAATTACTGCAAGCGAATTTTTTCCGAATAGTGTCTAATAATCTATATACTACATAAAATAATAGCCGTTTTCGTTGTTCTGCAAGATGAGAAAAATAAATAAAAGTGTGTAAAATTTGGGTAATACTTTATTTGATAATTGATAATAGTTGCAAATTTTTAAGGCAGGTATCGCTAATGTGCAGGTATGTTGAATGCATTTCCTTATAAATGTTAGAAATAATGTCGCTGATGCGCATTTCGGGGTAGGTATCTTTAATGTGCATTAAAGCCTAAAGGCAGCAAAGCAAAATATAAAGTAACTGCTTAATCATTAGCTTGCATGAATCGAGCGGCTTGCTGAACCTCTTTCAGGCCGATGAAAGTGGCGTGAGAGCACGTACGTCAAAGATCAAGTAGAGGTGACGATTTTTATGGCTGCCAAATGAAAAATCCCGGAATCCCGACAACTCTTAGTTCTTTGCACAGCCACCCAAAAAACAAGTGCGCTGAACACGAATGTGAAGTCCGTTTTGCTTCATCACGTAAGGATTTTTTTCTAACCTAAAAACCTGCCTGCCATATAATATCGGTAATGTTTTGGGGGTTAAAGTTTAACGCTTCGTAATACGCTGACAATAGTGCATGAAAAAGTTTTGTTGTGGGTCACCAAGTAGATCGAAATTTATGATTCGTTTGGGGAGGCACCACATGAACATTTTCATAGATACATATCGTCGATGTTTTTGCAAAAACCGCCCATCGACCAGTTGCAAAACCGCCTAAAGCGCCGTTGTGGCAAAGATGAGATATGGTAACCGTGAACTCCAGGCATCGAGACTTATGCATAAAAATCGTTAAATCGTTATTAAAACAACAGATTTGTAAAATAATAGCCAGAGAAAATACCGCCTATATCAAGGCAAAGGCTAAACCGTTTATTCTCTCTCCTGTAAAATTTGAGTGCCGTAAGAGAGGCATTTTTGCAATTGGGCGATGGGCGGTTTTGCAAAAACATCGACGATATGTATTGTATACATCTCATTTTCTTCTACTTACACACAAATGAAAATAAGTGAGTGCTGCGCCATGGAATGTGTTATAGAAACACCGTAAGTAAACAGCCAAGCAAAGAAATGGAATGAAATGGCAACAAAATAATCAAACCAACAAAAATAATGTAATTTGAAGTGAATCACACGTAGCGTAAGTACAAAGGATAATGCGAATTGAAATGACAAAACCTAAAATAATCATTGGAAAGTGCTGTTAGAGAAAAAGTGTTTTACAGTATTGGGTTGCGTGTTAGTACATGTTTACTCCAGTGAATATATTTTCTAAACTCCAACTAAATATTGCATGTAAAAAAGAGACATCCCAAATACTTTAGATAATTTAATTTTATTGCTCAATACTCAATATTACTGGTAGGTTACTTGTTTTCCTATTTTTTAAAAACTTCTTATGCCGGAATTCCACCAGGCACTAAATGACAAACCTTTTATTGACTAACTCCCGGTTTTACGAAAGTAATTTAAGTGAAAAATGATTTTTTTGTGTGTTAGTTTCCATATTAAATTAAATATAATTTTAATCAAATTTATAAAATGTAGTAATAATTCCTGCCCCTGGGCCTCCAACCTTGTATGTAAATCTGGCTCTGGTATAATGCATTAAAGGGTGGTCGTACTTCGCTAAAGGATGCATATCGAGAAATTCAGCCAATATCGGGTTGTACATAAACCTAGTGAGACTGAATATTTGAAAGATTCAAATTTTGTTAGTTCTAGTTTGACAGCATCTACTGTATCAGCGTTTCTATTAGCAACATTCTAAATACATTTTGTGTGTTTCTTAAGCGTTGTTGCACATCTATAAAATTTAGGTATTTAGAACTTTTCCCAGCTTACACAGCCAATATTGGAAGCCAAAAAGCAATAAACTTTTTCGTTTTGATTTTACCCGCACGCCATTCGTTCATTCAAACATCTACTTTTTCGTCTATATGTTTTTCTCCGTTGGCTTTATATTTACCTACATTGTTGTTGTCGATGACTGTTTTTATGATATTTTAGGTCAAAATTTAGCTATAAAAATGGCCAAAACAAAAATGGTGTCATGTTTTATGTTCGTTGCTGCCATAAAAGGACACGCGGCTGTTTTTATTAGGCGGTGCTTGTGTGCAATATTGTAATTTAACAATAACAAAATTCATGGGTCAAAGCATGGGCTTCTTATGCACATGCATTTGTATGTTTATGTGCATTTGTACATACATATGGATGAGAGTTTGAACAGGAATTGGGTATTAGCTGGCTTATTTTTATGTCTCCTGCGATTTTTATTGCATTTTTATTTACCTCTTTGTATTAAAATTTGTTCATAATTTCGTATATGGACTACATAATCGTAGAGAGAATACATATTTTTTTTTATTTAGTTATTGTTAGCATATGTATGCTTTTATTGATGTCTAACAGTCTTTGAATTTGTATACACATAGTGCTTAAACATACATACATATGTATGTCACGGCTCTAATCAAATAAAAAAACTTGACATTTCCTGACCGATTTTTTGTCTCAGATGCTGTACATAACCGCGCATTTCCCTTAGAAATTTAATTCTTTTGAGTGCGATGTGTACCTTAATTGCCTTAAAAGTATTTGGCTAAAAATGATTACGTTCTAAAAGTTAGACGGCCACCGAAAAGTGCTCCTCGTCTTTTTTAAAATGATGTATCAAGAAGTCATTTAGAAGTATTAAGCTTGAAATATGAACTGGAAATGTATTCTTCCTTGCGCCCTGAAAAAGGCTGATTGGTGGACTCTGCGCTCAGTCGACAGTATGAGTAAACAATGACGAAGTTCAGAGCACTAATTGTAGATTGGCTGTTACTGAAAAAAAAACAACCTTATCAATTGTGTCGGATCCAAGACATTTTATACCTCCATAATAACCTACATTTCAGCTTGGAAGACACCACAATATTTAGTCCAGTACTAGAAAAAAGCATCTCACATTAGTAGAGTCCGACCAATTAATTGGCCGATGCCGAGGCTAGTATCGTTCGAAAGAAAGGGAATCGGCAATTTTTGGCCGATTCTTAAATAAGGTATTGTTATTTACTTATTTGATACTGTTTTGCTTTTGTTATTGTTATAAGTTTATAAAAGCATTTGTTTTTGAAATGAAGTTATGTTCAGGATTTAATAGACAAAGAATCGGCCGATGCTTTTAAGGTATATTTCTTTTAATATTGGTATTTCAGTATAAATGCCATCAATTTTAAAACATTTCCTTCTTGAAAATTACTGAAATATATTTATATTTATAACTGAAGAAATATAGTATTTTTGCATACTATATTTTTTCCAACAGTATACACTACGCAGAGCCAAAAAATAGTACAATACTATATATTATAGTACGGTTGGCAAACCTACCTGTCTCCCACAAAGAAATGTGATTTCCATAGACGTGCAATTTAGGTAGACCTGATGATCACTAGACAGCGAGCGACTAGAAAGTACAGGAGGAAGAAAGGGAGAGGTAGGCGTCGATCATTCTCTTTAGAGATATGACAAAAAAGGGAGGATGAAAGTTCTGAGATGCATCGGACACATTTAAAAATTCTTGTCGACTTTCGAAATAAAAACAACCGTAACAGTGCAACTTATTATTGCAGATATGGTTGGCTGTTTAGCTGAAGTGGTGAGTTTAACAACTCTAACTAGCACTTATCCGTGCCGTTTTAAGACCACTACTCGCGATTTAACGTGAAAAGAAAACACAAAAAAAAACGAAAATTGTTTATTTCTCTCAGATCCAGTATGTGGAGTTCAAGACCTTAAGTAGTTGCAGTGGGTTAATATCACTTAAATGCATCTGTTAAACGGCAGTAGCAGGGTTTGCCCAGAAGCCTGATTCTTGTCCTACATAGTTAGATAGTTTCTTTTGCATCTGGTTAATTACAGCTATGACAAGAGGTGTTGTGTTCCAGTCCTAGTATTGCAGCATGGATTCCCACGGCTCAGTGCTCCGTGTAAAAGCGGTTAGTCGAGATAAATCCCTCCTGCGTTATGTGCAAAAGGTTTGCCACAGACTTCTGCAGGCTTGTAGATCTTTCCACCTACTATTCGCCACCTTTTTCCAGTGCTGAGCCATGCGGTGATAACGGACGTGACAGATTTTTCCCCATACAATATTTTTACTAAATAGTAGTCAATATAAAATTTAATTTAGATTTATTTTTTTTTTCAGTTCTTTACTCCGTTTCTCAGTTCTTTCAAAACGTTTTTTAGCCATCTGAATACGAAACTTAAAGCTACATACATATGTAGTATAAGCCGTTTGAACCCATATACTTTAAATTTTGGTTTACATTTTGATGAAGACACCCATATGTATGCGTGTGCCTATGAACATATCGACGGCTGAGTAGAAGATCGACTTATCTCGGCAGCCGGTTCGAAAACGACCTATCTCAGAAAAATTTTCAAGAACGCTCTATTTCAGAATTCGGTTTAAAAATACCCTATCTCCGCTGTTGTTTCAAAATCGCGCTATTTCAACAATTTTTCAATATATTTTCAGTTGTGATAGAGGTTTTTTGAATCAAATTCTGGGATCGGGTGCCCTTTAATCGAATTCTGGAGTAGGGCGTTATTGAGCTATTTTCTGGGATAGGGCGTTTTTGAACCGGCCGCCGAGATAGGTCGATCTTCCTGCTACTCGTCGATAAATGGTTCAGTTTTCAACTTGAATGTGCTTTTAATAATATCACGCATTCTACGTTTAAGTTTAGCGGCTGTAGCTTCGACACAGCCCGAAGGTCGAGACGAAGGCGCTGGAATGGAGTTTTCCCAGAAATGCGTATTCTTAAGGGGACACACTGCTTCTCTAGAAAGCCAGTCTGGTATTTTTTCTTAATCGGGCAGTTGTGAAAATACCCTCGTAGCGACTCGTATTACATATACCTTATAAAAATGATTGCAGAGTTAAATTTGTATATACATAAATATCAAAATGTTAAGAGATTTGTAGCACTAAATAAATATATTTGATGCTATCTAAGCATATTTGTTATGCATTCGTTATTAAAGCCATACAATGGTTGAAACTTATAGCTCCTGCAGCAAAATTTAAGAAAAAAATCTTTACTTCATGTATTCATAACGCAGCTGTGATGATTTCAACAAAGAAATAAATAATTTCCTATTTGTAGTTGGAATGAGTACACAATTTTTCCTTGTCACTGCGGATATCCTCACAACATTTGCATCAAGAAAATTTTGCGCGCCTTCTGTCCATGCGTTTGTATGTGTGTAGTATATGCCTGCTTTCACTCCTTTTTTCTTGCGTGCCATGTAATTAACTTTTTGGCGTAATTAATGCCAACTCTAATTATTGTTAATCATGCTTAGAGCACGAAACGCAAAAAATATATGAGCTCCAATTAAAATCACCAACATGTCAGAGGAAAATGTTGCACAAACGAACCGATTTGCGATGGGCGGCAGCCGAAGATGGAGTAGTCTCACGTAGATAGGTATGTATGTATTTGTATTTGTATGTATGAATGTAATTCACCCATTCAGGCAGTCATCAATTACCCCAATTCTGGAAACAGATGCAATTATACAGGAATAGAGGAATACAGGTATGCTTGTATGAAGGAACATACATACATACCCCACATCAAAGTGAAGTAATTTTCGTTTGACATTCATGTCCCCCGTGTACGTACTATGTACATAAGTACTACCTATGTAGACTTATATATATATATATATATACATACATATATGTATATCCTTACATTTATATATGTTTGTATTTATGTTTAAATGTATATATGTGTATTAAAGCTTCTACACAAAGACAGCACAGCTGCCTTCACCATTGCCGCCATATTGAATTTTCATAAGACAACCCATTTCGTTGGGGCAGGGGCAACTCCTTCACTACTTTAACAAAGCGTTAAGCATTCTTCTTCCAATCACATTGTTGTAGCTGCTACTACATATTTTCCTGTCCCTGCTCGATTGTTTACGCCATGTTGGCACAACGAAGAAACCACCAAAAGCATCAGCATCACAGTCATCATTTTCCCTATCATTTTCTTTGTCAACTTCTTCATCTTCATCATTATTATTATTTTATTATTGTTGCTATTATTGTTTCAGTGTTATTTGTTGTTTTTGTTATCAATGTTGCTACATACTACTTGTGTTGTTGCCCTTTGTTATTCTAACTTTTGTTGCCTTTACTGCCTTTCATATCCTTATAAGTGTTCTTGTTGTGGTTGTTGTGCGATTTCTCTTGGGTACTTGTCTTTCTTAACTCATTGCGTTGGTAATAAATCTTTCCTGCTCTTATCTTGCTTTGTGCACATTTTGTTTCATTTCATGTAGCTTTTGCTTTTGGAGAAATCTGCTACGTTGTTGTGTTACGTAACAATGCTTGACAGTCTTCTCTCGAAGCTTCTACGCCATCACCGACATCGTC
>NW_023463507.1:5122-13687 GCF_013731165.1 Rhagoletis pomonella | reverse complement strand
CATCACGCTCGCTACCGCTCTCACTGTCATTAATCACCGAACCATCAGCGCTCTCACCATCACCGCTCTCAACATCACCGCCACCGTCACTAGCCACTAGACAGTCTCCGCTCTCTGAGCCACGACGCCGACCGCCGACCAGTTAGTCGCCCTCTCTCTCCCCTCTCTTCGTGGACGTCAGGGTACTGACAGCCTGGCCGAACGGCCGCGTGTGTGTGTGGTTGTGTTCGCTATATTTAACTACTGTGTTTATTTTATTCAGTGGGAGTTAGTGGGACCTCCACTCAACCCTGGAGCGGCTGAGCTACATCAGCCTTCGATAAAACCCACCTCATACCTGTCTAGATTTTTTCACTCATTGGAAGAAATGAAAATGTATTTTGTTATTTGCAATGGGAATGATGAAATCAAGTTTTGATGAATTTACATATGTAAATAAAACATACCGAGTATTTACAGAGAAGTGTGTGCTTACGCTTTTACGAGTAATGTACTATGTATGTGTATAAATATGTGCATGCGTGCATTAAATATGCATTTAGGATTGTATATGTAAGTGCGTTTTTGGCACACAACCCTGCAAAAAATTGTGCGACTAATCTCTAAAGAGAGTATTCCGAGATTACTCTCAATTGGGTACAATTGGGCACTAATTAGTCCCAACTAGTCTCATTCGGGTACTAATGGAGGTTAATTAGTCTCGACTCATCCCTTATGGGTATAATTGGAGATCAATTAGTCCCCGACTCATCTCCAACGGGTACTGTTAACGATTTAATTTTATGTACGCACTTAGTAAATGAAATTTCATGTGCGGCGTTGGCACACAGATAGAGTATTCGCCTAACAAAACTGAGCACCCCGGTTCGAATCTCAGCTGGTGCAAATTTTTATTTTTATTTTTTAAAAGTGAATAGTCGCTTTTTATACCCGTTCGGGTATAAAGGTGAACAATTAGTCTCTTCATAGGACATGCTCGAACAAAAGCGAACAGTTCATCCATATAAAGAGATCAAATGTGGTATTAGTCGCATGTTCCTTTGCGATTGCTCCCGGAGTCATCCCGGATTAGTCGCATTTTTTGCCGTGAATTACAATCACCGGTGTTCTTGGCAATTTCAACACATATGTATATATCTCTCAGTACAATAATAAGATTAAGTTAACGAAAAATTGTTCTAGTTACTTTTCACTGCTTTCTATACTGGTTTGGTTGAAGGAATGCAATTAATAAAACAGTAAATAACAGATAAGTTGTAGTGTTAACAGAAGAAATGCAAAGTAAATTCAGAGGTTTTAAATTTCCATTATGATTAGTAATCATTATTTTTTTGCATTTTTTAATTTTAATGATTATTTTAATTTTCTTACATAACCCAGCCATTAACAATTAATTATTAATTATAATTATCAAAAATAATCATGATTAATTGCCATTAAAAAAATAATCGAAAATAATCAAATAATTAGAAATAATCGAAATTAATCAAATTGCTTTTTTAATTATTTGATTATTTTTAATTGTTTGATAATTTTTAATTATTCATTAATTTAATTATTAGATTATCTTCAATTATTTGATTATTTCTAATTATACGATTATTTTCAATTATTTTTCCAAATAGGTGAAGCTGTGTTTTTTACCTGAAAACAGTGTGAGGTGAAAATATAAAATTCCTTTTTCGGTTCCTGTTACCATTGAAAAAGATTCCCTGATGCATGAACACCAAAAGCATCTGTTTAACACTTTTTAAAAAGTTCACCCTCATATTGTTTTCAGGTAAAAAATGAAAACAATTGAGAACTCCCTAATTTAAATTTGAAAGGTGAAGGCTACTTTTTTTTATCCAACGAAATTATTTTTCCTCGATTTTCTATCTCAAAGGCTTTAAAATGCTGTTGAATTAAATTTTTGTTCTCGATATATTACGTTTTGTCAATATCTACACTTTGCGGTGTTTAACAATAACTTTTAATTTGCTAATTTCTTATATATATCACACTACAGCACACACCACAGAAATTACACTCCCGAACATTGTACAATATATTATTCTCAAGTTGAGATAAAATTAAAAAAAAAAAATAATCAAATAATTATATTAGTCGTATAACTAAAAAAGCAAAAACAATTGAAAATAATCAAATAATTATATTAGTCATGCAATTAAAAAAACCAAAAATAAATGAAAATAATCAAATAATTATATTAATTTTTTTTTAAATTTTAAAAATAATTGAAAATAATCAAAAATAACAAAATAATTATGTAATTAAAATTAATTATTTATTAATTACATTTTGTTTTGAAAATAATTGATTATTAATCATTAAAAAGGGGCAAATAATCGTATTTAATCATGGTTACCAAAAAAAGAACATTCTTTAATTAATAATCATTATTTAACAGGTTAAAATAAAAAAACATGGGTTTCAAAGTAAAATTCACAAAAAATATTTGGAGTTTGAAAAATACGTGCATCTCATACACACAAGAAGCACTTGTTTCAGCACCAACCATTTCCGTTGCACCATTTCCGTGTGCAATTTCCGTTGAATTTGCCAATTTACTCCCAACCAACCAACCGCCGCTAAAAAAAGTTTCACTTCAATAATAATTTATTTATGTAACAGATAAAATAGGAATAATTTTACTTCTTAGATCAATATCTTAAATTTTCTTTTTAAACCAATATTATTTAAAAAACCATCAGTTTTCGTAACAATGAGTGCCCACCGCAGGCTGGTGATCAGAACAAATCCATTTGTTAAAAGTCATGCACCACTTTTTGTGGATGGACTTAGAGCTCTAGTACAATAGGTGAACCGACCAATTAAAATTTGGTATTACATCGTGCTGTACTTTTTGAGATGCTCCTAAGAGCTTCCCTATTCCAAATTTTAGTTTTTAGAGAAGTGTTTCAATGGATGTACAGCGATTCAAAGCGGGTTTCAAAAATCGCGGGACTATTCTTGTAAAAAGTATTGACATTCATTTGGTTAATTATGAGAGCTTCCAATGCAGTAATGGTAATCAAATCCAAATATATTTTAAGTGGCTATCGGCGGCAGTTTCTAAGAATACTGATGCACCGCAATGCAAAGTAACCAATTATAAATTCAGTACACCAATACTCGCGCGGAATATTATGGTAGGCCCGCGATTTTCGCGCCGATCCACAAAAAAAGTGCATACGCGTGGAAGTCAGGCGCGGTACTCACTCGTCGACAAATTTAATGCAGAAGGCTCTCCTGGAACCGCACTGGTCTAACATACAAAACTGTCAAGGTGTCAACAAAAACGTTGCCGTGGTCTACTATAGTAGGCCGCCCGTGTACGCTAGTGCTAGTCTCAAAAAGAAAAATTCATTTGGACATAAACCTAAATAAGTGTTTTAGTATTATAAAAATTCAATGAAAAATATTTTGTTAAACATTATTTTTATTTTTTTTTTCGTAGGAGAGGGAAATGCGTTATGCATTGGCCGGGGGCGCTAGTGTCTATACTACCTTCCCGGAGTGTGGGACTCCCACCGAAGCGTGTTGGGCTATCCACCAAAATCCAAACTCCCACCGCCCGCGCAAGAATCCCGCATCTGTCACCGCAATTCTGCATGTCTTCAGATGCAGGAGTGCGCTGCTAGAGCCTCGGGGCTGCTCTTTTGTAGGGGCGTTTCATTCGGGTGTCCTCAGTAGACAACCATCCTCTCGTTTGCAGCGGAATACGAGTTTCACGTATCTCGCAACTGCTTCCCACTTTTCTGCACTGGAGATCATTACCCCAACTATGTTGTTCGGAGTTATGTCTCCGTATATTTCTTCCAACATTCTGCGCGAAATCAAGAAGTGTTCGCAGGAGAAGAATGTGTGGTACACGTTATCTTCGACGTTTCCACAGTAGTGACAGAACGGTCAGAGTCCACCCTTCCCATTCAGTGAAGATATTCACGGAAGTAACCATGACCGGTAAGGAATTGCGTCAGGTAGAAATCGACTTCCCCATGCGGTCTATTCAACCATGTTTGAAGGTCGGCTATTAAGGAGTGCGTCCATCGACCTTTTGTGTTCGCGTTCCAGTTTTGTTGCCACTGCTGGATCAGTTGCTCGTGCGCCCTTGCCGCGGCAGCTGCTCGACCTATCTCGGCACTGAGATTGTAAATCTCTTTTCGCTCGTAAGCAAGTAGCTCAATTGGCATGACGCCAGAAATAACTGGAACCGCGTCCGCGGACACTGTACGGTATGCAGAAGCAATGCGTAGTGCCCCTCTGCGCTGTACCGAAGACATTTGAATCCGGTATTTTTTGACTTTCAATGCGTCAGCCCACCTTTCTGCCCCGTACAGGAGCACCGATTGGACCGCTGTCATCAGAAGCTTCCTTCGGCATGGCTTCGAGTCGCCCACGTTCGCCATCAGCCGGCTTAGAGCCGCCGTGCTCTGCGCAGCTTTTTCACATACTCCATGGATGTGTTCCCAGAATGTGAGTTTGCTGTCAAGCTTCACACCTAGGTATTTTGTAGACCTAGAGTTGTCACGAGTTGAGGTCCGACCATCATATTTATAATTGTTGGGATCCGTTTCCTGGTGAGGAGCACGATCTCTGGTATGGCTATAGCCAATTGCAGACCGTGATCGCTCATCCATCCACTGACGTTGCGCATGACCTGGTTTAGCTTGAGCTGTGCTAGCTGGACGTTTCTTGCTGTTATGACGGAGGCCACGTCGTCCGCGAGGGTGACAAGGAAGGCGCTCTCCAGCATTTCCGTGCGCAACAGACTGTCATACGTGGCTTTCCAGAGGTCCGGGCCAAGTACAGACCCCTGTGCCGCTCCGCCGGTTATACGTCTCCTTCTCTGACCTTGTGTTGTGTCGTACAAAAGCCAACGGTCTCTGAGGTAGTCCCGGATAATATCTAGCAAGTATGTTGGAACCTTGAATGACCGTTCCAAGGCCTCCAGCATGTCGTCCCATCTTGCCGAGTTGAAGGCGTTCTTGACGTCCAGTGTGACTAGCAGCACTATTGGCCGCGCCTGGTGGCAGGCTTCTTCGGCCTTATTTACCGCCTCGACTAAAGCAGGAGATCAGGGCTCGTTTTCGCTGCTAACTTGAGTGCCTCCGCTGGTATGCCATCTGGGCCTGGATCCTTGCCGGATTTCATGCTTCGCAGGGCTAGCTTCAGCTCGTCTGTCGAAAAAAGTGGTGCCTCGGCTTTCTCCTCGACGAACACTGTATCTGCTCTTAGTGGGTGTGTGGGAAATAGCGCATCCACTATATTCTTAACTCGGGCCTCATCCATCGCTTGCGATGATGTGTGGAACTTTTTCATCACTATTTTGTATCCCTGGCCCCAGGGATCGCGATCCACTTCGTCACATAGCGCTTTCGAGCAGTTCCGTTTAGTCTTCTGTATCTCGGTCCCAAGTGCTTTATTAGCGCTTTTGTAGGCTGCTGCTCTGGTGAGCGCCTCAGGTCTACCACGAGCGCACGTTGCGAGTCTCCGCATTCTATGGCAGGCCCTTCGCAGCTCTGCAATTCGGTCATTCCACCAGTATACCTGCTTCTTACTTGACCATGCTCTCCTCTGTAGCATTGAGGCTTTGCATGCCCGATGAATGCAGCGCATGGTTTCTTCGACCAGCTTAGTACAAGACTCCCTCTTGTGGGTCTCTCCCGTTGTGGGTGAAATACCTTGGGAATCTGCTAGGAGTGATGTATCGAACTTGCGAACATCAACCCTGGACGGGTTCCATCCTGGTTTCCTGCGAGGGATACTACGTGTTTGCCCTCGCGTTGTGTCAGTGACTTGGAAGGTGATGTAGTTGTGATCGCTACCACTCAGGTCTTCCATCACTCTCCATCCGTCAGCCCTTCGAAGAAGGCTTTCTGAGACCAGGTTTATATCAAGGATAGAGTATCCAAAACCCGGCCTTCGATATGTAGGGGTCTATCCGGTGTTGAGGATGGTCAGGCCAATGCGGGTTGCCATTTCAAGCACCAGTCTTCCCCTGGTGTTTGTATGGGGCATACCCCATTCCACGCCTCTTGCGTTGAAATCTCCAGCAACAATTATGTGGCCGGTTATATCGAGCAATTCGTCTTCAAGATCTTCGAGCTTTTCCCTGAAGACAAGGACTTTGTCGTTTGGAGACAGGTAGTAGCCCATAAGAGTGATTTGCGCCATTTTCACCCAGACGTTGATTAGTCAACATGCCAGGTTTCCTTTGTTCTATAGGGTTCACTGATGATGACAGCGTCTGCTCTTTGTTCAAGAACCAATTGGTCCAGCAGGTCATCAGCTACCCTGCTCCTGTTCATATTGCCTTGTATAAATTTAAACATATTCTCCCAAGCTATGTCTTAGCCTCAGCAAGGGCATCCCTGAAGGCCTTGCACGCTCCCGACCCGGGCAGGTGATTGGCATTTTTCTGTCTATCTCCTGCCGAGCACAGGTAGAAGCTCGGGTTTTCTTTACATGCTGAGGCTATGTGACCCTGCTGACCACATTTCCAGCATGAACTGCTTCTGTCTGGGCCTTTGCATGCCGCCCTTTTGTGGCCAGACAGCGGAAACACCTTTGGATATCCGCGCGCTCTCGTACGCGGCAGATAATCCAGCCTACTCGCAACTTCCCCTTTTCAATAAGAGTCCGGCCTGGCAGTTCGCCGATTTCCACCTTTGGACATCCGCGCGCTCTCGTACGCGGCAGATAATCCAGCCTACTCGCAACTTCCCCTTTTCAATAAGAGTCCGGCCTGGCAGTTCGTCGATTTCCACCACGGCCATTCTTTGTTCTCGCGAGTTTACAGCGAGGAGAGAGACGCGAAGCTGGACATTCATCTTGTCTCCTAATTCCCCGCGTATAGCGTTCTCCAATTCTGGGGCCGTGGTTAGGCAGTCCATGCACAGAACTTCTAAATGTAAACGTCTAGTGAGAATACGGGCGTCTCCAAGCTGGCCAATGGCAGAGCACACATTTTCCTTAAATGCTGAGTGGTCGCCACAGAGCTCCATTTCTATAAGCACGCCGCCTTCGCGGGTTTTCCGAATAGATCGAATTACGGTCTCCGTCTTCTCTGACTGGAGCTTACCACGTATCGTTCCCAGCACCTCTGCTTAAGTTTTGCCTTCAGCTGGCTTAATGATTAAGACTCTTCTTTTTTCTCACCCTCTTCTTTTTTTGCAGCTGGTCGCCTCGCCCTTATTGACCAAGGGTTCACCTGGCGCTGGCCCTGGCTTGGGCTTTCTGCTTTTTCCAACCGTTTTCCATTGATTATCTG
The DNA here is from genome assembly GCF_013731165.1 of Rhagoletis pomonella. NCBI lineage: Eukaryota > Metazoa > Arthropoda > Insecta > Diptera > Tephritidae > Rhagoletis > Rhagoletis pomonella. The sequence continues at coordinate 6,411 of NW_023463507.1, read as the reverse complement.
GTACGGTTTTCTGTGCATTATTATCTTTATTTCCATTATTATTATTACCATTATTAATAATAGTCTTATTACTACTATTATTTTTATAGTTAGTGTTCTTTTTTCTTTTCCGGCTCGCCTGTAGGGGAGTAGGATCGAGTTCGACCTCTATTTTGCGAGCCAGGGCCAGCCTTCCGCAGCTCGGAAAGGGTAGACCCCTTCCGGCGCTGCTCTCGGAGGTAGCTTAATATATTTAAGCTCTCCTCGATTTGGGCCATACTCGTTTTTATGTCCATGGACACATTCTTCTGCTTAGAGACAACACTCTGCATCTTCTTCAAGACGAGCCGAATCTGGTCCAATTACTCATCTTCATTGCCTTCGCAAGTTCCCAAGCTTGCGGTGACATGCTTGTCGCTGTTTGCAGCAGCCGGCGTTTGAAGACGACTATCCCGGCTTCCGGGAGTTGCCGTTTGGCAAGGTGTAGCCTTCTGCGCCATGTTGGCGGCTTTCTCCGTGCTCGTGGTGCCGGCATTTGCCTGCAGAGGAGTTTGTGGCGGGGACCGCACAACTCTACTTCTCTTTCTAAATGCGCTGCATTATTCCTCCATAACATCGACGTTGGTTTCATTTGTTTGTTTTATTTTATTTATTTCCAATCAATTGGGCCTCCGCTTCAAGTCGCTATCTCCACACGTAGCACAGTCGCTTTTAATTGTCCCGAAGTTCCCTTCTCTCAAAGGAGCAGGCCATCGCGAGGGTTGATACACGTCCTTATGGGATATTGTGTTCAGAGCCAAGACAGCGCAAAACCAGGAGTAAATATCAACTGGACCTGTGCGGCCAACTAAATGGCGACGTGTATTGAACGTACTTGAGGACCTGCCAGGGTTTTAACGAGACAGAAGCGATTGCAGCATTAGCCCACCAGCCATTTCTGTGAGGTGTCACCCTCACATACTAAAGTGACGGAATACTGCTCTCGCCAGCCCAATATCGAACTAATCGTATAAATGCTCCAGTATACCATGAACAGGATCCAATTGGTCTCAATCCTGGGAAGGCTTTTTGGAGACGGCATCTGTTCGCCCGGACACAGGAGATTCATCAAGCATTTCTGATCTTTTAAATCAGGCCCTCGTCTCCTGCCGCTCTTGGTCTGGGACTGCTTGTTGGTTATTCGCAGCTAACCTACCGGAGTAGGCCGTTCACGATCCGTCCTGTGTGACCCCAGTAACGTCCTGAGCTTAGCCCTTACCATTATTATTATTATTATTATTATTATTATTATTATTATTATTATTATTATT
>NW_023463507.1:0-5112 GCF_013731165.1 Rhagoletis pomonella | reverse complement strand
TTATTATTATTATTATTATTATTATTATTATTATTATTATTATTATTTATTGATGAAAATCAAATATTCCACCAACATTTCTAGCACAATAACAGCTGATTTTTATTAAAACAAAAAAAAAAATCAATTAAATGAAAAAGGAAGAAAATATTCTGCCCGAGGATTCGAACTCGGATGTCTCAAGTGACAATCTAGCGCTCTGATCACTCGCCCATTGCGCCTGTTGGACCAGTGCGAGCAAAATGGTATACATACATGCTATCAGTTGACTGTCTCTGTTTGTTTTCACCACACATTTTTGGTGAAATTTTTGTGACTACCTGTGTTCATGGTATACTAGCTTTATACCACGTTCATTTTCGTAGTATAGGAACCGGCTTTAAACCACTTTGTACGATGGTATAATTGTAGTTCACAACGACAGACATGTAGTATACAATGCTAGTATAGTATATCAACTATATGTCTGTCAGGGCTATAAGATGAAGTCTCTATGATGAGCAGAACCCGAGATAAAACGATTTGAAGAAAAAATGAAACAAAAATTTCCTCGAATACGTATTAGCTTATTTCATGTATAGTACCCATAAAAGATATTTGAAGCGAATCGAAAGTGTGACGCCAAATTTGGTGTCCGATATGAAAAATAATGCCGCCTACATATAAGACGGCCGTCGGAGGAAGGGAAACACCCTTATATGGGACTCTTTAATGAGCTCATTAGGAGCGTAAAGGCTCCGAAATAGGACTCCTTAAAGACTCATTCATGACGCCAAATGTTTTCTGGGAAGTTGTGTTTTGTTGTATGTTTGGCAAATAATTATTTTGTGACGATATATGTATGCATATTGTGTTTTTTGCAGTCCTGAAGTTGCCTTTAGATTAAAGCGTAATATCGACAATAATAAACAAAAAGGAACATAAGACATCTAAATGTTTTATTTACCCTCGGACTAGGGCTCAAAAACAATCAAAAAATTAGAGATTCTAATAAAAAAAACTAAGATTTTTAGTAATTGAATTTAGAAAATATTGTATCGATACGATTAGTGGGATAACGCATATGGGTGTTTCCAGCGGAAGGTCCACCACGACAAAAAAAATAAAAGTTTTATATCTAACGTATTTACGGGCCGATTTGTCTGCTTTTTAAAGTATATACTGGCTATGTAAGTAGAATCATGTTTGCATAAAATGGTCTTCCTAGGTGGTGCCAAGGTCGAGATATTTCGAAAAACCGTATTTATGGTCCGATTTGATTCGAATTTGGCTTATGTGGTTGAAACATAATAAATCATAGATTTTTAATAAATACAAGTTTTATTTGCGTTAAAAATTCATTTAAAAGCAATATTAACAAAAATATAACGATGGAAATATATGTCACGTGACACCACGTCACGTCACGTTTCACACTTGGCGTTGTAAAATAGAATTGAAACAATTTGCATTAATTCAAAAAACTCTAAAAACAACTAGAATTGCTCCAAATCATATTAAAATAAGTTTCATGAAAATAGCCATCCACAATTCGCAGAGTTTTGCGATTTTGTAAGAAAAGAAAAAATCAACTTCCATTTTTTGTCACGTAACGACACTCTCTTTAAATGCTTATATTTCAGGACCAAGCAGTTCGATTGATTTTATTTTTCGGTTAAATATAGAACTAATTATGTGCTATACAATGGCCTAAAAAAGTTAAAGAAAACAAATGGTATTCCTTTTTTGTATCACATTGAAATCGTACGACTGTCACGTGCGCCACCATGGGAATGCCCATATTGAACTTTGAATGTAGAAAAATTCGGTACTAAACGACCGTAACTCATCCAAACCCGAAACCGTGCTAGCTCAAAAATTACAAATTTCCGACGATATCATGATATAGGTGTTTTATTACTTCGTACATACAACTTATGAAAAAAGGTTTAGCGGAATCTAAATTAAGCAGTTAAAAAGCTGTACGATTCGTAAAATAATGACCAATATGAGTAGATATATTATTACGATTATCCTTTGTTAGTTGACAGATTTCACAAAATCCTTTCGGTTCGTATCACTGGATTGTTAAATAAATGCTCAAGACGACCAAATTACAGTACAATTAACTTTATTGTACAACAAACAATTTACAATACTCGCTAATGCAATAACAACTCTTTACAATACTCGTTAAAGATTTTACAACGCTTTACAAAACTTGCTAACATAATTTATCTACGTTTCACAACTTTGCTTGTAGCTTGCTGATTCGCATCTGACTGACTTGTAGCTTGCTGTAGCAGCGACCTTATATCCCCGTGCTCGTACTCATGGCAACTCTAGACCATTCTGTCGTCTGTCGCACATTGTCTCATTCTGTTTGAGCAGTAACATCAATACATCGATGTTTCGATGCATCGGAGAAAAGAACATCGAGGCTAAAATACATACATCGCCAGAATAACATCGATGGTTTCCGATGTTTTTCAATTTGTTCATTTCTAGTTAAATTTAAAGCAATATTGAATATTAATAATTATGAATGTATTTTCCTGTATTTTATTATCCTTTCTAAACCCTTTCTATTACACTGGTCTACAAATTTCAACTTTTTTTCTGCGAATAAGACGGGACCTGGTGTTTCTGAACGGATTTTTCGTGCTGAACACGAATCCGGGGTCAAAAATGTCCCATCACGTCACGTTTTCGAGAAAAAAGGGGTTGAAACCCCTAAAAACAGCCTTTTTGGCCATTTTCGAAAAATTATAGAGCTGAACCCTGACGTGGTACAAATTTTGCATATATCAGAAATTAAAGGCTAAACCGTGCCCTTTCGAATGAGCCCTATGCCGAATTGATCGCGTGCACCCTTAAAGCAGGGGGTGTATTTGTGTTTAGGGGTGCAGGAAAAATTGATCACAGAAAGAATTTAATCTTAAACGATCATAGAAAATTAATAATGCCAAGGTTTTAACTATATTAAAAGTCGCTGATTACGAATCTGCAGTTAGATTTTAAAAATTTAAGATGACGGGTCGAATATGGTGGATATAAAAATTGGACTCCTAGACACAAATACACCCCCTGATCTAAGGGTGCATGCGATTAATTCGGCATAGGGCTCATTCGAAAGGGCACGATTTAGCCTTTAATTTCTGACATATACAAAGTTTGTAGCACGTCAGGGTTCAGCTCTACAATGGCCAAAACGCTGTTTTTAGGGGTTTCAACCCCTTTTTTCTCGAAAACGTGACGTGATGGGAAGTTTTGGACCCCAGATTCGTGTTCAGCACGAAAAATCCGTTCGGAAACACCAGGTCCCGTCTTATTCGCAAAACCCTTGTAGACCAGTGTTATTAGAATCAAAATGCATACCATCGTAAGTTTGCTCGGGCCTAAAGATCTTAGGCCTGATCTTGTTGAAATTCTAAGGGGTGTTTGGTTCATTTTTTAACGCTGGGGTATTAGCATTCAGAATGAATCCAACAATTTTGTTGAGCCTGGGGCCGTTTTTTATGAAAAATATTGTGGAAAAGCAACAACAATTTACAAAGTTAAGAAGTTATAGCTGCTATATGGGAGATCACCACGTCTACTAATCAGACTTCTTCAATTGCGGTCACTAAAGAAATAAGGCTTAAGCTCATGAACAAGTGGTATGATGCTGAATTAGCAAACCTTAATAAACAAAAGTATAATCTTTACAGGATAGCATTAGAAACAGGGGCCTGGAGTGACTATAATACAATCAAACGTAGATACAAGCGGAAGGTAAAGGTTAAAAAGGTTAAATACTTGGAGCATAAAATAACAGTTAATATTGGAGATAGCAAATCAATGTGGAAGCATCTAAAAAATTGCATAAGTATGTCAAAGGAAATAAACGCCATTAATAAAGTGGTAATTCAAAACAACTTGTACACAACGGAAAATGAGATTGCACAATCACTAAATAACTACTTTATTGACAGCATTATTGAAATTACCTCAAATATAGAACCTGGTAAAAAAGAATCCTTTACGACTCCAAATTGCACACATAACTTTAAATTTATAGAAATCGAAACCGATGAAGCGCTTGAAATTGTCAGTGGTTTTAAAAATAAAGTTGGAGGAAAAAAACTATTATCTGAGGGAGTCATAAAAGACTCTATAACATATACAGGGTACTTCTACACGCAGTTAATTAATGAAAGCCTAAAATGTGGTGTTGTTCCTGATCACTGGAAAACATCTATTGTTGTGCCAATTGAGAAAGTCAAGAACACAATCAGAGCCGACGAGGTGAGACCAATTAATACGTTGCCTAGTGATGAAAAAATTCTTGAAACGGTAGTTAAAAAACAACTAATAGAATATTTAGAAACTAATAAAATATTAATGCCACAACAGTCCGGTTTTAGGAAAAGGCACTCGTGTGAAACTGCACTAAACTTAGTATTAGCTCGCTGGAAAGAAGAATTGAGCAGAAATAAATACATAGTTGCCGTCTTCTTAGACTTAAAGCGCGCATTTGAGACCATCGATCAAGAGATACTTCTAAATAAATTGAGTAATATAGGGATACGGGGCGTTGAGCTAAAATGGTTTCAAAGACTTATTACAAATCGTTACCAGAGAACACAGATTGGATCGTCGGTATCTGACAAAAGAAATATAGTGGTTGGTCTACCTCAAGGCTCAGTGCTAGCACCTATATTATTTAATATATATGTACATAAATGATATTGTCAACGGTATTAAATATTGTGATATTAATCTTTTCGCTGATGACACGTTAATCATGTTAAGTGGTGACCATATTACTGATATTGTTTCAAAACTACAAGATGACTCAAATAAAGTATATGATTGGCTATGTTTAAACAAACTTAAAATAAATGTAAGTAAAACCAAATACATGGTCATATCCAGAAGAAATATTGATATGCATGAACTTCGTAGTTTAAACATAAACCAACAAAAAATAGAAAGGGTGCGGAGCTTTACGTACTTGGGTATACAAATTGATGAGAAGCTACAGTTCAATGATCAGCAAAATAGCAAAAAAAATGTACTTTATGCGGCGTACTTGCCAATTACTAAAAGGAAATATAAAATAATGGTATATGGATCAATAATAAAACCTCT
>NW_023463506.1:0-13690 GCF_013731165.1 Rhagoletis pomonella | reverse complement strand
TTTAGGGTCGACCTCGAGCGCGAATATCGGCAGCGCATCCTTGTGGTGCCACTTGATGGTTAGGCGCATAAGGTGCTGTACTTGTTGGCCCACCTTCACATACGACGGGAGTACCATGGCTCTAAAATTGAAATTGAGAGTGAATTTGAAGAGGACTGTGAATCGGAAACGGGTGTGGATTTTTATTGCTCCCCACTACACACACCCAACCCCGTTAATACGTGTACCGCTTACCTTGTCCACTTGTAAGTATTAAGCGTGCGTAAAAGTTCGGGTGACCGCGGCAATCCAATAAGTAAAAGTGGCGTCGGTTTTTGCAAATTTCCCTGACGATGTCCCTTTCTAATTGACTAGCGCAACGGCAAAGTTATCGATACGCGATTTACCCGACTGTGGCGGATCGATTGCGCTAGGGATGTGTTTCGAATCTAAGGGAATATCCCATTGGTTTTTGTTTACTAGAAGCCGGGTACCTTGTAATAATGCAAAATCTATCAAGTATGGAGGGCCACCATATATTCATCGAATTTCTTGAGAAGGCGAAGGTATTGACTAAGTTAGCGTGTTGTGATTAAATCGGCGGAATAATTGCCAAGAACTCGGTGTTTAGCATCGATCAGTTCATATGAATTCGAACCAAGTTTCCGTGAAACATAGGCTCTAATTTTTGGTGGGGCTAGTTTTTGTGCATAGCCCTCTCCGGCCACAGACTGTTTAGGATTGGGAATGTATACTTCCGAGCCAATCTCGAAATGGCGTTCTCTTTTGCGGGTCAATGCTCGTTGTGCGGTTTGTTGATATAGTTCGAACTGTTTGTCTCGAATTTCATCAGCCAGAACTTTACGTTGTTCCACATCCTGGGTATGGTATGGGTTTACATCCAATACTAATTTATATTCGTTTCCATCTTTCACATATTCACGACCGGTGTGCAGAAAATATGGCGTGTAGCCCGTGGCTGAATGCACTGAAGTGTTAATATCATGAATAACACGAGAAAGATGGTTTTCCCAGGAGGAGTGTTCAAGAAGACCAGCCATGTGAGCACGTAATCCAAGTTTTATGCTTTTGTTTGTCGCCTCCACCTGATTGGCTTGTGGATGGTACAAAGGGGGTTTCATGTGTTTGATATTATAACCGGCGCAAAGCTTTGCGAAAGTTTGACTGATGAATTGAGTACCATTATCTGATATAATGAGTTCGGGGCAGCTATTCACAGTGAATATATGTCGAAGAGAATTGACTACGGATATAGCGTTTGCATTCTTCATGGGCTGCGCCCAGACATATCGCGAGTAGCAGTCGATGGCTACGAAGATCCATTGGTTACGATTATTAGACATGGGCAGCTTACCGACGAAGTCAATCGATAATTGACGACCCGGTCGTTTTGGTTCTCTATATTCGCCGTGAGGTGTTTTGGTGCTCTCATTACTTGGTTTAATGCGGTGGCATAGTTCACATTGCCGAACGTACTGGTAAACGGACTCATATATGTTTGGCCAGTAATAGCGTTGTGAGATACGTCTGTAAGTTTTCCAAACACCCTGATGCGAATGTTGGTTGTGGTTTTCATCGAGAACTTTGGCTCTCTCTGAAGATGGTACACAAAGTGTCCACAGTATTTCCGCACTTTGATTGGAAAATTTCAATCGATAATATAGAAGGTTGTTTTCGATTTTGTATCTATCTAATGGTTGTTTTGAGGCCATGGCATGCATTTTGTTGTACCATTTATCGCCAGTATTTGGGACAATGTTAATCACGGACGTGATTGGGGAAAGATTCACGTGAAAATCACTCGGAAGGTCAATTGGGTTTCTGCGAACGATGTTGAGAAGAGCAAAAGAACGAGATAAGGCGTCAGGAAGTTCCAAATGTTTTCCTGGTTTATGAATAATTTTGAGTTCGTATGGTGATAATCGGATCGCCCAACGACATAAGCGACCAGTTGGATCTTTGAGAGTTTGTAGCCAGCGTAACGCTGCCTGATCCGTTACCACAACCAATTCACGACCCTCAAAATATGGACGAAACTTTTCGACCGCTAAGAGAACGGCTAGGCATTCCCGTTCTGATGCTGTGTAATTTTGTTCGGCTTTCGAGAATTTCTTTCAAAAATACTGAACCACCCGTTCATTCCCATCATGTTCTTGTACTAGAACAGCTCCCGCCGCGATCAGCGAGGCATCGGTATAAACCTTGAATGGTTTTGAATAATCTGCCATAGTCAGAACTAGAGTAGTAGTTAAACACTCTTTGAGTTTGAGAAAGGCTTGTTCAGCAGCGGTATTCCATTCAATGGGTCCTTTTCGGGTTCCTTTATACAATTCACAAAGGGGAGCTGTGATCTCCGAGAAATTTGGAATAAATTTACGGTACCAGCCTGCTGCACCAACAAACCGTATGACTTCTTTTGCCGTTTTGGGCCGTGCGAATTCAACAATAGCTCGAATACGAGATGGATTCGCAGATAGACCCTCATGAGACAAAACGTAACCCAGGAATTCCAATCGTTTACAACAAAAATTCGATTTGGATGTTGAGATGGTTAAGCCGGCCCCAGCCAAACGTTTTGCAACAATAGCCAATATCTTAACGTGTTCTTCAAACGTCGAAGTGCAAATTATGAAATCATCCACGTATGCGAATGCATGTGGAACCAAATCCCGGAAAATTTTATCAATGAGAATGGCTAATGTGCCCTCGCTAGGGCAGGCAGCTTGTCGTTGGTGCGGGGGCTTAGCTGAATTGCCGATCAGCCCATCTCTGGTCTGGGGTATCGTGGACGCGCTCGTCGCTTCTGCGCTACCTTGTCTCCAGATTGGGGCTGCCGGCAAACGGTGCCCAAGAGCTGCCACCTCCTAATCCAGGGTGTTACGCGACACCGTGCCTATTGGACGGTTTGTAGCCAGGAGGAAAAACCGGCTGTAATATAACGGCGCCTCTTCAACACCGGGCCGCATCGAGGAGTAACGGTGGCCTTACCGCGACATGGGGCGCTGGCGCGGCGGACCAGATGAGATCCCCTATTACAACTTTGACTGCTGAGCTTGCCTAGCCGAGCTGGCAGTCGTACGAACCAGATGAATACAACTAAAAACCAAAAAACACAAAAACAACAAAAACAACAAAACCATCGCGAAATCCGCGAAAACAGCTACAGCTACAGCTACAACTACAGCCACAACAGCTGCAACAGCCACAACATCAGCAACAGCTTCTACAACAGTCACAACTACAGCTACAACAGCAGCAGCAGCCACGAAGACAGTTATGTCAATGGCACCAAAGGTACCAACGGCCAAGCTCGGCAGTTCTATGCTGGGCGAAAGTAAAGGCACCAGGCGCAGGGGAGGCTTTCTTGCGAGCCTATCCGAGGAGGAGGCTGCCCTTTTTATTGAACACGCCAGAGAAGATGAGAGGCCAAGCACTAGCAGTGGCGGCGTGGATCGGGCGCAGCTTCGGTCGGAGGGCACCAAGGGAGCAGAGGCTCAGGCCTCAAAAAACAGGCACCGATCGCCAAGCAGGTACCGGGGGGGCCAGTTGGCGTCGCTCCAGGAGTCGTGACCGCTTCGGGAGCCATGACCGCTCGGGGAGCCGAGGCCGATCCGAGGGTCGGCATCGCTCGAAGAGCAGGCATCGCTCAGGCAGTGGGCACCGCTCTAGCAGTAGGCACCGCAGGTCTCCTAGTCGAACCTCATCGCTCGAGTCAGGGTGCCAGCTGCAAGACAGCAAAAAGAGAAGCCGCAGGTGTAGACCGCCTCCACTTCCGCCCTCCGGTCAACCGGGAGCCCTTGACGACCACCATCGAGCTGGTCTTAGTGGGTCGGGAGTCAAGTGGTATCTCCGGTACCTGGAGCAGGAGAAGAAGCCGAGCGTAGCCCGCGCAATGGCGGAAGTAAGACAAGAGGTGGAGAAAGAGGCACAATTGAGTGGTAAGACGGCTGCAACCGCTGGTATGCAGCAGAGAGGTGAACTACCCGCGCCTGTTGAAAAGCAGAGAAGCGGGCAACAGCATCAGAGACCCGCGCCTGCTGAAAAGCAGAGAAGCGGGCAACAGCAGCAGAGACCCGCGCCTGCTGTAAAGCAGAGAAGCGGGCTATAGCATCAGAAACCCGCGCCTGCTGAAAAGCAGAGAAGCGGGCAACAGCAGCAGAGACCCGCGCCCGCCAAATGGCGGAGAAGCGGGGAACCCACAGGTAGCACAACAGGCTCAACAACAGCTACTCCAAAACGCACCAGCCTACAGGTCACACCACCTGAGCCACCGTCCCCCAAACGACCGCGGGGGCTCCCACCCCCTCCAACAGAGTCTAGGGGCTTGGATGGGTCCGCGGGCCAGGGTCAGCCACAGGAGGGAATCACTAAGCAGCCTAGCTATTCGGATGCTCTTAAAGGCATCCGGGTGGCTGTATTGCCCTGTGATTACCCTGCTGCTGCCCTAAGCCCTGAGGACCTGACCAAACTCCAGGACGCCATCATGGATGAGGTCCTTAAAGGGTGGAAGCACGCACTGGTTTTTTGTGGGGTATTTTTCAGGTCAGGTATGCTCCTTGTGGACTGCAAGGATAAGCGGACCGCAGCATGGCTGGTAGATAAGGCACCAAACATTGAGGGATGGGAGGGGCCCGCGTTATGTACCAAGAGGGGGGGAGGATATCCCGCCGGTGCATAATATCTCGGTGTTCTTCCCAAGATGCGCCGAGAAATCGGCGGAGTACGTGCTGGGGCTCATCAAGGCCCAGAATGAGGACATCCACACGGCTGCGTGGAAGGTGGTTTCATGCGGCGCCGAAGACAACGGTCTCAGGCTCAACCTGGGGATCGATGAGGCGTCGTATGTCAGCATTAAGAGGGCCGGATTCACAATCAACTTCCGTTACAGTTATGTTACGGTGCGGCCATGGCGGCATAAGACGACAGGCAGCAAGGAGTCAGAGTCCCAAGACATGCAAGTCGACGAGACTACTGACTCCACTGCTGCCCCAGCGACCGAGTCGACCACGGCCCCACTGGAAGATCAGCTATCGGAATTAGCACAGGCACCAGCTCTTGTGAGCGCTCCCGGGCCAAGTGTCACTGACTACATGCGCACCACACAGGAGCTCCTAGCGGACATAGGCAGGCTCGAACTCGACAGAGAGGGCGAGGGTGAGGCACGGCTCTCGAACATCGAGGACGAGCCCCAACTATGAGCCCAACAGCGCTAACAGTAGCCCAGGTCAACTTGCATCATGCGGTGGCCGCCTCGGCGATCATTGCAAGCATTTTTGCCACGGAGGACCTGGGAATCCTACTGATTCAGGAACCGTGGACCTACAGAGGCCAGGTGAGGGGCCTCAATCATAACAACAATAAGGTAATTTGGGACCTTTCCTGCGAGAGGCCCAGAGCGTGCGTAGTGCTAAAGAATAATATTAATTACTTTTGCATTACAGAATTTCTTACACAGGATCTGGTAGCGGTCCAAGCTACCTTAAGGGTCAACGGGAAGGAACTGGAGGTGGTCTTGGCTGCAGCCTACTTTCCGGGGGACAACGCCAACGTGCCGCCTCTTGAGGTACAGCAGCTGCTGGAATTTTGCCGCAGGAAACGACTTCCGGCGATTCTCGGCTGCGATGCGAACGCCCACAATATAGAGTGGGGCAGCTCGGACACAAACCGTAGGGGTGAGTGCTTATTAGAATATATTATCAGTGAAGACCTGTGCATCCATAATGTCGGTAATGAACCAACGTTCATAACCAGGGTCAGAGAGGAGGTACTCGACATCACTCTCAGCAACAGACTGGCCAGTGGCAGGTCTCATCTGAGCCCTCACTGTCGGATCACAGGATTATCCGATTTGCACTGGGAGCTGAGGTTCTGACAGGTCACCCAAAGAGGAACCCCAGGAAAACAGACTGGGATAAATATGAAGAGGTACTTAGGTTGAACCTAAGCAGAATAGAGGCACAACATAGAAAGGTGGATTGTATGGAGTTAGAGGACAGGGTCAACAAGCTGAACGGCACCATTCTGGATGCCTTTACCTCCAGCTGTCCCGTGTCAAAGCCAAAAGGGAAAGCTCAGCCTCCCTGGTGGACACGGGAACTCTCAGTTCTTAGGAAAGATGTGCGAAGACTTTTCAACAGGGCAAAGCGCACCGGGAGCTGGGAGGAGTACTCAGTCTGTCTAACAAAATACAATAAGGAGATTAGGAAGGCCAAGCGTAGCAGCTTCAGAACCTTTTGTGAGAATATCGCATCTACTCCTGCAGCTGCTAGGCTGCATAAAGCCTTAGCGAGAGACAACACAGGGACCAGACTGGCTATTAGGCTACCTAATGGGGCCTTTTCAGGTAATGAACAGGAGAGGGCACTCGCCCTGCTATCGGCCCACTTTCCGGACGCCATTCCCACCGCTGGGGATACGTTGTTCCGTGCGTTCAGGCCATCCCCACCGGACTGGAAGGTGGCTAGAAGCCTTATAAACCGGCAAACAGTGCGGTGGGCTCTGGACTCCTTCGAACGGTACAAGGCCCCTGGGGTGGATGGTGTATGTCCGGCGTTACTAAAGCAGGGCGGGGAGCTCTTACTGCCACATCTGGTGGACATTATGAGGGACAGTCTAGCACTGGCTCACATTCCCAAGGTGTGGCAAAGGGCTAGGGTTACTTTTATCCCGAAGGTAGGTAAGAGGGATTACTCTCTTGCCAAGTCATTCAGGCCGATAAGTCTCACATCCTTTATGTTAAAGGCAATGGAGAAAATTATTGACCATGAAATCAGGTATAACACTCTAAAACAAACCCCTCTGCGTTCCAACCAGCACGCGTACAGGGTGGGGAGATCCACGGATACTGCGCTGTATGCCTTAACGGAGGAAATACAAGGGGCCTTTGAGTGTGATGAGGTGGTGCTCTGTGCCTTCCTCGATATCGAGGGGGCCTTCGATAACGCCTCCCATTTGGGAGTCGACAGAGCTCTTGGGAAACATAACGTTCAGCCAACCATCCGAAGATGGATAGCAAGGTTACTTCAGACCAGGATTGCCGAAACTGAAGTCGGTGACAGCGTCGTTCAAATACAAACGACGAAAGGGTGCCCACAAGGGGGGGTATTATCTCCTCTACTGTGGAGCTTAGTTGTGGACGAACTCCTACAGATACTCACTAACGAGGGCGTCCGCTGCCAAGGGTACGCGGACGACATAGTGATTATCGCTAGAGGGAAGTTCGCAAGTACTCTCTGTGACATCGTCCAAAAAGGACTTAACCTTGCGAAAAGGTGGTGCACAGACGTAGGTTTAAATATCAACCCTTCTAAGACAGCCATAGTCCCCTTCACCAAGAAACGAAATCTTCAGGGGATGAGGAACTTGACCTTGGACGGGGTCGCAATCAGTGTCGCCACAGAGGTTAAGTATCTGGGGCTTACCCTGGACTCCAAGCTTCTGTGGAGGGCCCATGTTGATGCGGTCACCTCTAAGGCCACGAGAGCGATGATGGTGTGCAAACGTCTGGCGGGTAAATCCTGGGGGGTGCACTCCGAGGATCCTCAGATGGATGTACACAATGATAGTGAAACCAATAGTGACTTATGGTGCGGTGGCTTGGTATTCCAGGACTACTATAGGAACGGTGAGGCAGACCCTCTCCAAGATTCAACGTCTGGCATGTGTTTGCATTACGGGAGCAATGCGCACATGCCCGACGGCAGCGCTAGAGGTAATGCTGGAACTCGAGCCACTGCATCTCTCAATTGAACAGGCTGCAAAGCGAACCCTCCTTAACTTTGCGAGAGAGGGCTTCGGCAAAGGCAAGGTGTTATCATCTAGGAACAGGGACGAGCTAGGCACCCAGCTCCCCCTGGCTTTGTTCCCCAGGGACGATATTAACAGAGAGGTGATATTCAAGAGAAGTTTCAGGACCCACACTTATAGCAAGGCGACCTGGTGTACCTCTATTATGGAGAGTCACATACAAGCGAGCACAATACAGTGGTACACGGACGGCTCTAAAACACCCGCGGGGATTGGAACAGGCGTGTACGGCCCTAGGCTGAAGCTTTCGGTGTCCCTGGGGACTTTCCCTAGCATCTTTCAAGCGGAGGTCTATGCCATCAGTATGTGCGCTGAGATTAATATTCGCAGGAACTATAGGAATGAAAGGATACTTATACTAAGTGATAGCCAGGCGGCATTAAGGGCCCTCGCATCATTCGAGATCAAGTCCTCCTTGGTTAGGGAGTGTGTCGAGAGGCTCAATGCTCTGGCGGAGGTCAATGATATCCAACTAATGTGGGTACCAGGGCACATGGGGGTCGCAGGAAATGAGGAAGCTGATCATCTGGCCAGAACGGCCGCTTCCTCGACCCCGATAGGACCTGAGCCCTTTCTGGCAGTAGGACCAAACACCATAAAGGAAATGCTCAGAAGGGACAACAGCAAACTGAGGGAATTACACTGGCTTGGCACCATGGGCCAACGTCAGGCAAAAAGCTTATTAGGAGATTACAATCTGTCAAGATACAGGCTTCTCATGGATCTCCCAAAAGAGAAACTAAGGATTATTACAGGTTTTTTGACGGGCCACTGTAGGCTCAGAGGGCACCTCTACACCTTCTTATGGAGTGTGATGCCGTTGCACGCAGGAGGTATAGGAGCATAGGGCATGTCTGGCCAAGAGAGGAGCACATACACTCACTGTCCCCGGGGTCTATTATGAAATTTATAGACACTCTGGGGCTGGTTGATGTATTGTGATGAGCTAGGGGCACAATAGACCTACTGGTCGCAGTGCCATACCCAACCAACTATCTATCTATCTATGGCTAATGTGGCGGGTGAATTTCTCAACCCCATCGTCATGCGACGAAAAGCGTAAAGCCTGTTCCCGAATGCAAATGCGGTTTTCAGTTGGCTCGATTTTGCCAAGGGAATTTGAAAGAAAGCTTGAGGCAGATCAATACTGGTTAGGTATTTTGCTGACTTTAGTCGTGCTAAAATTTGGTGAGTATCCGTAATTGGATAGGCATTTGGAACGGTGATTTTATTCAACTCTCTTGCGTCCAAGCATACGCGACAAGTTCCGTCTTTCTTTTTTACAGCCAGAATTGGTGACCGCCAAGGACTTTCTTCGATGGTCATAATGATGTCACGACTACGCATTTTGTCCAGTTCGGCTTGAACTTGTTCAGCCACATATGGCGATACTGGATACTGGCGTTTCATGACGGGTTTTGCATCACCTGTGTCAATTACGTGTTCGATCTGATTAGTGACATTTAAGGGACCAGACACAGGAGTTGGATTAAAAAGTTTGAGAACGGCGTCCAACATTTGTCTTTGTTCTGGAGTGAGATTATGTGGAAGGCTGACGCTGGTTATTTTTGGTGTATCTATTTCACCGTCTAAACCGAGTGTGGAAGCGTCAATTGGCTCCAGATCACTACTCATAGAAGATACCTGAGCTGGTTCTTTCCCACTCCATTGGTTACAAAAATTAATAAATTCATCCGCTGTAACCATTTCAACTTTCGCGGATGCAACCTCTTCCGTATCACCTTTGGCTGTATTTTTTAAAAATCGCTCCACTTTTTCTTGGTTCTGCACCAGTTCGAAAAAGAAGGCCGTAAGGAATGTCTGTCCCATAATTGGGTGTTTCAGTGAGATCGGAACGACAATAGTTGGCACAATTCGGGTAAGACTGCCGACCGTATATAATACATTCACTTTACCAATGGCCTTAAAAGAGATCGAATTATCGGAAAGACCAATGGATGTATTGGTAGGTTGCAACTGTCCCCATTTGTGCTTCTCATAAAACGTTTGTGATACGACTGTGACTTCGGCTCCACCATCGAGTAAAACCGTATGAGAATTGTTGTTAACCCTAACCGTGAGATAATCGCGACAATCGTTCGGAATATTATAGGTCAAACATTTCTCTGAGATAAAGAAAACTTCGCGGAGTCGTGGTTGGTTAACTTGATTAACCGCGTCTTATTTGTGATTAGGGACTGGAGCTGAAGTAGGTTTGGTAATTGGTGGTGTTCGTTCAGAACATTTGGTTGATGGTTCTTTGCCATCCCTTTGAGTTTGATTATATTCGTTAAGAATCAGAGTAGAATTATTACTGGAATTCGGGACTGAAGATGTGTCGATTTGTAGAGGGACTTCGGTAGAATGAGGATTATTAGAGACAGTGGATTTAGAAAAAGTTATGGATTCTGAGTACGATGGGCCACTATTCCCAATCGACTCACTTATGCGTTTTTTGAACACGGGCATTGATCCGACGTCACTCTTTGTAGCATATCACCCGATTCGGTTGGGTTCGACACCTTTTGAAGTGATGACCCCACACGAGACATTTTGCACATCGTAAATTTTCGTCCCCCTCAACAGTGAGAAATGGGTCGACGATGGTTCCTGCTTTCGTATCATTCTCATTTCGATTTGTGTCATTTTTATAATCACCGACTGGTTTCGAATCCGTACGTTTCTGATATGGTTTAAAGGGTTTCTTATGCTTGCCCACGTATGCACATTCCCTGTCATCTGAGTCGGATCCAGGGAACGAAGCGGTATATTCCGAATGTGAAGAATCATCCGGCGAATCATGTAGTGCCGAAATTTCCCGTGGTTCTGATCGCTGTCTATCCGAACGGGTTCTTTTCGGACGGGATGTGGCAACAATGAACGAATGTGGTGCAGTTCGCTGAGCGAACTCACGCAATTGTTCTAACGTGTGGACTTGTCGAGTGTGGACGAGTTCACGAAGATGATCGGATAAGGTACCGATGATGATATCGAGGTGATCCCGTTCATCCAGGCCACAGCCATTACCCTGCAATTGGAATGTCAAGTCATCGATATGTTTCAACAGTGTTTGCGACCGTGGGTCGAATTTAATCTGCGCATATGACATTATTACTTGAGCCCGAGTATGTTTGTTGAGGAAACGAGCACGAAGTTTTGTGCAAAAATCCTGATAATCTCCGAACTTTCTCAGTTCGGTGAAATACCATTGTCGAGCGGCCCCCGTGAGTGTGGGTACCAAACGCGTAACCAATTCATGGTCGGGTACCCCGATCTTATATCGAAATGAGCCAATAATAGCCAAATAATCTTCAACCGATAGAAATTTTTCGTTTACGTGAACGCCATCGAATTGAGCACGTCCCATCCATGATGGTAAGCCTCTAAATTTCCTATCCATTGCATCCGCTTGGGCAGATTCGTCGAATATAGTGGCTTGATTTGGTCGTGATTGCGGTGGACCGGATAGCGAATAATTCGGATATAAATGAGATGGTTCATTAATTGGTTCTTGGGTATGAGACGTTCTAACACCACGGTAGGTATTGGTCATTTGAGTTTGTAAGGGTGACGGACCAACCAAAGAAACATGAGGAGGATCCACCGATGGTGGTATCCAGGTATGATTCAAGGTCGGTGGCATGGTTTGGTTAATGTCACGAACGTCAGGTATTGTTGGCTGCAAATGAATCCGATCACGGATCATTTGCTGTTGCATCTGTGTTTGTGTTCTCAACAACTCAGACACCATTACAGACAGTTGGTGCAATGAGGGCGTTGGTTCCGTTTCGCCTGACAATGAATTAGAAACTGCTGGTTGAGCATTTGAATTAGCCGTACTAGTGGTCAGGGTATACCGTGGTTCAGTTGCCTGAACCGAAATCGGTATATACTGGTTTGAAATCGGATCCGGTCTAGTTAAGGGTAAACGTACGTAAACGAGGGAACAGTATTTTGAGCTAAACTCATTGTTCCCCGTTCATTATCAAAACCATGGAAAGTCGAGTTCAAACTTAATCGGGAATCGCACGTCGGGATTACCGTATTCGGTGAAGACATCCGAAGCTCACGAATCTTCGATTGAAACCTTCCGACCAGGTCCTCTTGGCGTGGAGCCGATTCAGGTTTTAACTTTAACCGAGCGGTTCGATAACAATAATGTATCATTTGATGAAGGCGACCCTGCGGTGTTAACGCCTCATTTGCGTTCAGTTCTCGATATGCTCTCTCACATATTTCCAACTCATTCATTTGGTGTATGGCATGGGATTTTATCAACCATGGTTGGCCAACGTAAGCAGATATTTTACCATTGAGAGCGGTTATTTCGGTGTCGGTCCACTGAACTGGTGCTGGATATAGGTTATATATCTCACCTTCGATCTGTCGCATGTTCGTCTGTCAAATAGGTTGCATCGAGAATGGGAAACAATTCCATGTTCAAAGACTCAAATACAAAACTGTAAACTCAAATTATTAAAAATTCTACCAGTCCGTTCTAAAGTCCGTACTATTAACGTCTAGGTTATAAGAGGATGGTACCCGATTAAATCAATACAGTATTTACTTCAGTTTATTATTTAGTATTATTATTATTCTATTCTATGATAGTGTGTGAGCTAAATCGGCGAGGAAAAAAATCAATGTTCGTTTTGAACATGCAATTTCGAAATAAAATAATGCCGAATAAATCAGTATCTATTTGAATATTACTCTTAGTATAACAAAAAAAAATTCACGCTCAATTGGTTGTATGTCTCATGTGATTTTCGGTCCAAAATTTAATTTAATAATATTATACCGAACGTGGGCTGAGAATGGCGTTTAACGCACTAGCTCGAATCTTCTTATGGACCAAGTTGTTTGCTCCCGGGATGCAGCGAAGGCCTTGAATACTTAGGAGTATTACCTGTATCTCCTTCGGTCCCTTCTGTCGCCAACAAGGTACGCAACAAAGATCAAGACTATCCACCCCCGAATTTACCGGAAGACCAAATCAGACTGAGAATATTCAACCAGTTTGAGAATGTTAAGCGAGATTAATTTGATACGAATTTCAAATCTTATTGGTAATGAATACACGAAAAATAAAGAAAAATGAAAAGTTTGGTTCAATTAGTATTGACCGTGTTATCGGTTGCGTTACTGGAACTCATACCGAAAGACGAGAAGAGGAAAAAAATTATCGGTTCAAAAATCTGGACCGTCAATGTGTGGTGTTACTTGATTAAAAAAAATTCAATTAACCTGCTTTTCAGAATTGGCGAACTGAACTGAACGAGAATGGTTATGACTGCTGATCAATGGTGTTCGCATCGCAAATCGATCACCATTCACCCCCTCGGAAATAAAAAATCAAAATATATACAAAAATTTTGATTGAAAACGAGCTCCAATAAAAATCAATTAAATTATGCCGTGTGAAGACTGAGGACGATAATGATTTACAGTGATTATGAATTCAAATAAAATTATTTGATTCAATCTCAATGACGATTTATAATAGCAGAATTTCTAAAAGAAAAAATTAATCAAAAATCGATTAAACTCGAATATGTATGGTTCACCGACGTACAATTTTGTGACCAGCAAAATGAGAAAGACGACTAAAATATTTTAATTTTTCTTTAAATCTAATTTTATGATGTATTAAATTGATTCGATGATGAAATTGCTATTTTCCCTCAGATGAGCACGCGGTTTTTTTTTATGCCGGGCTTAAGTGTGGTTATGTTCAACAAGAACTTATTCTTTTTCACCCGCCCCACGTTGGGCGCCAATGATTTGCTTGACCTTATTTTGTCGGTCCAAACAGGAATCTCGATTTACTGTTGTTGGGTAGCTCGTTTCCAATGGGATGGTGACAAGAAAGTGGCAGACTTAC
>NW_023463505.1:0-13694 GCF_013731165.1 Rhagoletis pomonella | reverse complement strand
ACTGTCCGAATAAAATTTTATGCAATTCGGACCACGGCAACCCGTGCAGACTTGCAGTCAAAGTAATCAGAATAAACTTAGTGCAGCTCATGGGTTTTGTTTATTAACTCATGTTTCTTCTTTATAAGATGGTATTACTATACTTCCTACAGTATCAGGACATAATATTGAGTAAATCTGCGTTTTTAGTTTTTTAACCGGTAATCAGGATATTTTCCAAAGGACCATAAATATAGATATATGCCTATCAATTGAAAGGAGAATTGAAAACAAGATTAATTATAACTTTTGTTTTCAATTATCCTTTTGGAACATGTCAAAAATGTCCTTTAAAAATATTATCCTTCAAAATTTTTCTAGTTTTGAATGAATTTGAAGAATCTTAGATTAATTTTAATCCTATTAATATATATTAGGATACTAAAGGATTAAAATTTCAAAGAATATTTTTCCGATTGTTTTACAATACATTTACTCCTTAACCAACCCGAGAGGACATGTCAAACACTAAAACACTTCATTTTGTTTATTTAGTATTATGAAACGCCTTTTCTTAAAGGAGTAAAAGAATTTGTTAAATAGTTGAATAGGAAAATTGAATGTTCACCAATGTCAAACCAATTAAAAAATATTGTGCAATTGCAAATTTTCAGGACATGCACAAATTATGCGACTACAAAAAATATCGTTTTGCAGCCTTGTAATACACCATTTCAATACCACTGTGCTTAGACCATGGATTAATTTTTTCGATGTCCTAGGAAGGAATCTTGCCGTCCTATTAAAAATTTAAAGATATAGATTTACCAGCAGTGTTGCCAGGTTTTCGACATGAGAAAACGTCCCTCTTGGTGTGAAAAAACGTCATTTCCTACCCAAAAACGTCTTATTCAAATGAGTGTACAAAAAATTGTTCGTATTAAACTTTTATTATATACAAAGGTACATATGTACGTAAGGTATATTAAAATGTCATTTTGACAGAGCATATTTAAAATTCTTTGTAAACTGGATTGAGATCGGTAATATAATAATCATTTTATACATACACTTGTGATCAGCTGATTAAGTCATCACCATTTTGATCGATTTTGGCTGTTTCTCTTTTGTTTATTTACTGTTTATTATTTTTCCATAAAAGCCAAGCTCATTATATAAATCCACATTTCAAACTTTGTGCAAAAATTATAAAAAATCCGCAAAGCTTCAGCTAGATTTTCAACTTTTTATTTAGATTTTATAGAACTTTGTTGAGTATGCAGTTTGATAGCCCATTAAATTTCAGGTCAATAATGTGCAAGTTTAAAGAAGCTAAAGAATCGCGTTGACTTTAATATTTTTTTTTTTTCATTACATTTTCAATGAAGTCTTAAAAAAGTCGCCTACTTTTTATGCTGCTACAGCTTTTTTGATGCTTTTGCGAGCGTGCGTGTTGCAAGAGATCAGCTCTTCCTGATTTGGCTTTTACAATAAGCCTCGTAAGCTCTAGTGTTTACACAACCAGCCTTTGAACGCGGCATCCTTAGTCCAAGAATCCAAAAAAAAATGCACGTACGCTTGGTATGCATCATATTTAAGTCATCTGCGTCCAAAGAATAAATATATTTTGTAGCAGCTGCTGCAAAACACAAAGCTTGTAAAAATTTATTAAGAAAATAATTCAAAATCAGTTCTACTTGCAAGATTTAGTAACAGAGAAAATTACTGGGAAGCTAAAAAACGTCATTTTTTACACAAAAAACGTCCAAATGACGTTAAAAACTTCAACCTGGCAACGCTGTTTACCAGTAATGCATTCAAATATGGGAAACATATCGAATTTTTTGCATTTCTAAAGCTTTCATGAACGATTTGGTAGTCTTAATTCAAGTTCTTAACCAAAACCTCGACTAAAAGTCGGCACAGGTTATCGTTATGCTACGGCCATAAAACTTCATATATATGCTATTTAGGCTAAAAAGCACAAATATAGAGGGTATGCATACCAAAATTTGCAAACAAATTTTTTTTCCATATATTCTCGGGACAGTTTACGATACATATATGTAGGTATAATAAACAAATGACCAGAATAAAAAATAAAATTTTATCTACTTTATTTCACCTCCTCACTTTAGACGAATTCCGATTGTTTTTGATCAAAAAAATAAAAAAAAAAAATTTAGCGAACAAAGAACACGGAAATATGTACATAAGACCTTTATAGAAGTGCATACGGCACTTACGTTACTTTTAATCGGATTATTATTATTTTTTTAGTTACGACTATAAAATACACTGTTAGGGAGCTCATAAGGTGTTATACTGTCGTATTGTTGTATGTCGTAAACTTTAAACGGCTAAAACTAAATTTAAGGGATTCGCAAGCTACCATAAAAGTCGTATTATGAAATTTCACACCCTTAAAAAATAGTTGGTTGTGGTTTTAAGTCCTCTAAACATTTATTTAGCCGTTAAAGACTTTACGACTTACGACAATACGACACTTACGACACCTTGTTAACCCCCTATGTATATATAATGACGATTTTTAACCAGATAACCTACCAGGTTATGTGAATACGCACAATGTTTTTAAATTAGGTTTATTATACCCTACAAGTGCGCTAAATAATTAAGAAAAAAACACTTAATTTCGAAATCATGAACACGTCTTTTTCTTTTGTGTTGCCCTAGAGGAATAGTGTATTATATAATTAAACAAGTAATTTGTAGCAAAAAAAAACCGACTTCAACTCTCATATAAAAAAAATATATATATATTTATCTCATGATCCACTGATCGGATCTTTAACCAGACCACCTCTGAGACACTAGCTTTCCGATACAAAAAGAATTATCGAAATCGGTTGACGTGGTCCAAAGTTATGCGGTAACATACATAAAAAAATAAAAATAAAATAAAAATTAAAAAAATATTCCGACGAACTGATAACCTCCTCCTTTTTTGGAAGTCGGTTAAAAAGAAATGTAGATTGGCTAACCCTGTATGCGTACCTGTTTGCAATGTATTCTTAATAAAGAAAACACGAATTATATATCTGCCCTAACTTATCAGCCAAAAGCCTAGTATGGTAGAGCAATTGTAATTTCATGTCTCACTATGGCTTATTACTACGTACTATAAGAATTAATCTTCGACGAATATTTGAAGAGCAAACAATTTAACCATGTTGCGTCAATTGGTCTGTTGTGGTGCGATACAATTTTTTATTTTGTCGCATTTAGTTAGTGATAGTTGTTTTAATTTGTGCTAGCCATTTTTAGATATAACTTTTATTTTGGTTGTTTTCGTATTTTTTTCTCTTTTGCTTAATTAATATTGGTTGATACATATATATGTACTTACGAGTATTTTTGTAAATATTTATGTATAATATAAAAATTCCTTACAAGCCTACGAGTATTGCTGTAAGAATGACATTGCTACGATACACTTTGATAAGATATGCTTTTTTTGAACAAAAGTGTTTATCTTATCGCAACGCGCACAAGCAAAGTGTAAACAAGTAACAAAACTTCACACAAATGTGCGAAAATACACTTACCTGAGAGGCCTGTAGGAAAACTATTTAACCTACTTAAATTCTTAGCGTCTACATATGTACCGACTTCCCTTCCTATCGTTAAGCATTTCGTTGAGCGCTAAACTCAGCAGGTAACATTAAAACTAGTAACGAAGTTCCGTAAAAAGCTGAACACCCTAACAGGACAATTTTGGCTAAAATAGTTGCTAGTCTTTTGCAGGACAAATGAAAGACAGTAGGCAAGCCAATTTAAGAGAAGTTGTCCATTCTGCCACGAAAATTCTACCAACTTTCATGGTGAAAAGCTCTTTTAACAGAAAGCACTTGAGCATGTTCCAAATGGCGATGTACATATGTCATTTTTCTGGCGCTACTCCAACAGTCGCAACGTGAGCAAAGCACAGGCGTGCAGTTCGAGTGAGCCGAGGTACTCGGAGAGCGTATTTTTTTTACTTTTAAATTTTATTATTTAAAAAAGAAAAATATATATTTTTTCATTTCGTTTAAATTTTAGAAACGCATTTTATTTATTTTCTATTGATTTAAATTTTTTTTTTGTTTTTTTGTTATTTTATGGCCTTATAACAATTATATTCAACAATTTTTATGAGCTTGTGGCCGTTTTAAGTGAAAAACT
Organism: Rhagoletis pomonella; assembly: GCF_013731165.1. NCBI lineage: Eukaryota > Metazoa > Arthropoda > Insecta > Diptera > Tephritidae > Rhagoletis > Rhagoletis pomonella. The sequence continues at coordinate 9,530 of NW_023463505.1, read as the reverse complement.
TAATGTGGACAAGCAACAAGAATTTGAAAAAATTTTTCTTTTTTAATTTAATATTCTTTTAATTTTTAGATTTTATTGTTTTCAAAAGAATTAATTTAATTTTTAGAAACTTATTTTATTTATTTTTTTCTTTTAATTTTTATTTTTTTATCGTTTTGAAAACGATTTGTTTATTTAATTGACATTTTAGAAAACTTATTGCTAAAAGACAAACCAAATAGCCTCGTCTGCAGATCTTTTAATTAGGAAGGCTGTGGTGAGTTAAAAGGCAGTTGCCTGAATCGCCCTACTAGTCTGACTAATCGTGATTTATCTGAATTCTGTGACGCATTTATTGGCTCAGAGCCTTTCTGCGGCATAGGAAAAGGACACTCTCTAGCTTGGCCAAACAAAAAAAGAAGCTCAGGGAAATCACATCGGAAAAATTTCTATCCGGTACTGGGTTAATAGGCACACTAAACCTCCGTTTCGGGTCTACAATAGGTCTTAAGCGCGAAGTGCTCTATCTCCAACCAAAACTATAATACTGTTCGATTCGAGGGTTCGAGCAACATCTAAAAAAGACTTTCTGAAAAAGCACGCTAAATTTTTAAGGAGCATTATTAAGGATTCGATTAAATATTTTTTGTGCAAGTCCCTCAACCAGCAATAGGTTTCACTACTTTATTTTTTTCCTGCAAGGCATTTGCACATTTTTTGTTCCCATTTTGTTTTTGCTGCCATTATCGCTCTGTCGGTGTACGTCAGCATACGTTTTGTGACGCGTACAAAAGTTAAATTGCAAATTTTAATTTTTAACTTGTACTCAGTACCAAAAGTTTCTAGAGCCCTATTGTTGGCTTGTCAGTTTCAGCAAAAAAAAAGTGTTCGTTCGATACATACTGCAGTGCTGTGTTGGTTAACAAAGGCGGCATCTAACAATTGGTCAACAAGCTTCATACGTACATATCAGCCATTGAAATAAAGTGCTACGTGGTATTGGCCAATATTTGTAGTTATTTGCAAACGATTTTTAATTTTCTGAGCGCTTTTTCAAATTTACATATTTATCAATACATGCGCTACATGTATGCATATGCTTGTAAGTAGGTGTATTTGCATATTTGAAAAGAATTAGAAACTAAAAATATTTACACAATTGCATATTATGCAATGCCACTTCAGGCATTTCTATGTTTCCATGTCGCACTTGTTGTTGTACATACATACTGACATACAAGTATTCGTACTATTGTAACTAAATAATATTTCCTCTATTCTCTTTTCTTCTACTTTGGCCTTACAGATACGAGCTCTCACAAGATTTGTTGGAGAAACAAATTGAACTATTGGAGCGTAAGTACGGTGGCGTGCGAGCACGTAATGCTGCCGTAACGATACAACGCGCCTTTCGCCACTATATGATGGTGAAAAAATTCGCCTCAATTACCGCAATGGCCAAAGCTGAGAAGCGTCTAAGTCGTCGTGTATTAATAGTGTCTGGCGGTGGTGGTGGTGGTGGGACCGAAGATGGTCCTGCCTCCAATTCATCATTGTCCTCGGCATATGGAAGTGCAACTGAATCTCAGCTGGATATGATACAGCAACAGCAGCAACAACAGCAGCAGCAGCAGCAGACACAAATACAGGGCTCTACTTCACCGTATGCCGTCAACCAACAACAGCCGCGTGTTACCATCTTGGCTGGGCCACCGGGCAGCGTAGGCGTTCCAGCTGTGCCTATTGTTTCGTCAAATGCCATGTCAGCGCGCACACCACCCACGCGTTCGCTATCGATGCGCGAGCGCCGCCAGCAGGATGGCAGCCCTATACCGCGCAGTCAATCAGGTGAGTTGTTCGCTCTCGAAGTAAAAGTTGTGAAACTTTGGAGAAAATTTGAAAACTTTGAGGTTTGCAATAAAATTTTTGTTTTCTTTTTTTTAATAACCGTTTTGTCGGAACTTCGGCTTCGTAAATCGATTTGCGCGAAGTTGTAATTCAATAGAAATGGGATCTACTTTTGTTGATTGGAATTTATTTCTTTTTTTATATATATATTTTTTTATTGATCTTAATTTATTTTTTTATTATTCATTATTCAGATTACAGTGAAATCTCGATATAACGAATAACTCAATATAACCAACTTTTTGCGAGTCCCTTGAGAAAACCTCGTTGTTGAGATATTTTCCATACATAAGTGCTCCATCCTTCGGAATGTATTGACAGTTAAGATCCCGTTAGCAAAAGCCTGTTTATAACGAAGTGTCAACTCAAAAGCCTCTACATAACAAAATCTGATTATGTTCACGGTTAGAGTCCCGTTAAAAAAAAAAATGCTTAACTTTATTTATGACGAATTTTTTCAAAAATTTTGTAGTTTTCCTTGTATCGAAGTTTTGATATTCTATAAATACATGTAACTAAACTATACGGATATATGTAACGAAGCATTTGGTGCGCCATTTGAACTTCGTTATATCGAGATTTCACTGTAGTTTCTTACATCTTTAGCCTAAAGTCCGATTTTCAGTAATTTGAATTACAAATGAACAAAAAGGAAATCATTTTTTTTTTTTTGAATCTCTAGCCAGAGTTTCCCCTGTCATTTAATTTGGTTTTATTGTTTTATTCCATTTTATCTTATTGGCCTCGATTTAATTTGCCTCCTCTTTTTTTGTTAATACATTTCTTTCCAAACAAACCTTCTGACTTCTCTTTTCTCACCTCTTTTAGGTGCCTCTTCGGTTCCCATTGGCGGCGGCGGCGGTGGCTCTTCTGCCTCTTCGACATCTTCCGGCACGCTAGGTTCATCTGGCTCTACGCATCCACATGTAAATCTACTACACGCCACAGAGCCACATTTCTATGGCAGCCAACATCTGGCCACCCATTACTATCATGTGCCACCACACGACGCCAGTTACGGCAGCTCGGCGAACAATTCACATTTGGACGGAAGCTCGTTGAATACCTCGTGGGCGAGTGTTGCCAGCGTAGCCAGTGGCACGTCGCCCCATACCCCCTACTATTCGGCGGCTCAAATTTACATGCGACCAAAAGGCGCCCCTGGCAGCACCTCAGCCGAGCGCAAGAAGGTGCCCCCCGAGGTACCGAAGCGCACCTCCTCCATAGCAGCACAGCAGCATGCGCAGCATTTGGCCGCCCAGCAACAACACCAACACATGCTAATGATGCGCCAAACTCCGCCGCCACCACCCTCGTTGTTGCGTTCGAATGGGCTTTGTAAGAGCGCCGAGAATGGCAGTCTCACGTCTGTGCAAAGTTCGGGTAGTGATTCGAGCGTTACATCAGCCGATCGAATTGCAGTTAACAGTGATATTGGTTCGGATCGTTCGAATTCGCCGCAAACGTGGAAGCGTAACACGGCGCTGTCGAGCTCACAACAGTTCGTGCACAGCGGTGACTCGTCAGCCCCGACGGTCACATTTAGCCTCGCACACTCAACCGCTGGCATTGTAACAGGTGGTGTAGGTGGCGCCTCAGGCGTTGTGGGAGTGGTTGGCGCAGCCAATACAGCGGATGATCATGCTGTGTCTTCGCATACGACTGCAGCGCAGTACGAACAGCACGATCAACAGCAGGATCATCACTTGAATGCGGCGGCGCCTTTGCAGAACTACAAGGTTTCAGAAACGATACGCAAGCGACAGTATCGCGTCGGTTTGAATTTGTTCAACAAGAAGCCGGAGAAGGGCATCACATATTTGATACGGCGAGGCTTCCTTGAGAACACACCTCAGGGCGTAGCGCGCTTTCTCATCTCGCGCAAGGGCTTGTCGCGGCAAATGATTGGGGAGTATTTAGGAAACTTGCAGAATCAATTTAACATGGCGGTGTTGAACTGTTTCGCATTGGAGTTGGACCTATCTGGCATGCAAGTCGATGTAGCGCTACGCAAATTCCAAGCTTACTTCCGCATGCCAGGCGAGGCGCAGAAAATTGAACGGCTAATGGAGGTGTTCTCACAACGCTTCTGCCAGTGTAACCAGGATATAGTCGGCCGACTGAGGTCCTCCGATACGGTAAGTGGAGAGTATTCAAAATTCAAATTTGTATTTAATATTAACATTTTACACTTTACAGATCTTCGTGCTGGCCTTTGCCATCATTATGCTAAACACCGACTTGCATACACCCAATTTGAAACCGGAGCGCCGTATGCGCGTGGAGGACTTCATAAAGAATTTACGCGGCATTGATGACTGCCATGATATTGAGAAGGACATGCTCGCTGGCATTTACGAGCGCGTGAAGGCTAACGAATTTAAGCCAGGCAGTGACCATGTCACACAAGTAATGAAAGTGCAGGCCACTATTGTGGGTAAGAAACCCAACTTGGCGTTGCCACATCGACGCTTGGTCTGCTATTGCCGCCTTTATGAAATACCCGACGTAAATAAGAAGGAACGCCCTGGCGTACATCAACGTGAAGTTTTCCTCTTCAACGATCTGCTGGTGATTACCAAAATATTCAGCAAGAAAAAGTCCTCCGTGACCTATACTTTCCGCAACAGTTTCCCACTATGCGGCATGGTAGTTACGCTGCTCGATGTGCCCAACTATCCATTTTGTATACAACTCTCACAAAAAGTCGACGGCAAAATACTGATCACTTTTAATGCGCGTAACGAACACGATCGTTGCAAATTCGCCGAAGATTTAAAGGAGTCCATTAGCGAAATGGACGAGATGGAGGCGTTGCGCATCGAAGCCGAGCTAGAGCGGCAGAAATCGGCGCGCAATCGTACAGCCGGGAGTTCTGAGAACCGTGATAGTGGCGTAGCTGACGTAGAAGTGGGAGCATATCAGTCCACACCAGCTGGCGAGCTAGCACCGAATGCAAACGATGCCGCGCAGCAGCTGAAACGTAGCGCGCTCAGCAACAGTCTACTCGATATGCATGAGCAATGTAAGTTTTCACCTTTCCACTTTAAATCATTTAATGAACTAATCAAATTAATTTCCCCTCCTCAGTTGGCAACGAGAAGCCACAGCGTCGTGGCAGCGTCGGTTCCCTGGATAGCGGCATGTCTATTTCCTTTCAATCGACCACCACAAGCAGCGCTTCACGCGAGAACGCCGCCGTTATTGCAGCAGCCGCCAATGCAGCAGCAGCTAAAATGCGTTTCAATCTACCCGCTGGCGCCGCCGTGGCAATGGGGGGTAATGTAAGCGCTGCTATCGTTTATCCCAATGCTGTCGGCTCGTATGCTCACGCGGCAGCAGGTTTTGTCAGTCAACCGCACGCAATACTTATGCAGCAACAATTAGCAGCGCAACAGCAACAACAACATTTGCAGCACATACAACAACAACAACAACAGCAGCAGCAGCAACAAGCACATGCAGTTATGCAGAGCTCAATAACAGGACGCATGCCGGGCAGCGGGCGCGAGCGAAAATCGTCGCGTTCCGATGAAAGTGGGCGTTCTACTGAAGTGTAAAGAATGAAACAGTATGAGAGGGAGGGAAGCTGTAGAAAATGTATGTAAGCGAACTGTAGGGGAAGAGCAAATTTTACTGCAATTTAAAGGGAGTATCTTAACACAGCTAGGAAACAGCGCCAGGAAAGTTTAAAACTATTTGCCTTTTTCTTAAAAAATGGTTTTTGAAGGTGAAAACCTCTTTTGTTACATTATTTTCTTTGTAAATATTGGATTTTAGCAAATATTTTCAAGTATTTTCTATGGCAAGAAAAGTATATCACTTTTATAAGAGTCTAGTTTGAGCTCTTCGTATTCCGAATGATGCCTTGGATGCATTTAATTTAAGATGTGACAAGCCACTAACAAATGCGGTCACAAAATCAATAACAAATATTTACTTTTTGGTTGAGAACCTTAAGTTTTTGATAGTTTTAGTAAATTTTAGGCGCTTGAAATAATTTTGATTGTAACTAAAAATATGTAAATAAACATAATTGTCAATAAAGTAAATTAATGATTTACAAATTGAATAACTTACATTTTTAATTAACATATTTTAACCCTTTATTTTTCAATGCCAATTGCTTCCTATATTAAAATAAAGTTGTGCGTTATTTTTATTGATAGCAATGGCCTTTTCCGGTTTTCCAATGAAAATGGTGGCAAAACATTAGCATTCGAAAAATAAATGTCGCTTCTGATTAAAAAATAAAGAAATATAAAATATAAAATAATATATAAAGAAATAAATTTGTTGGTGAAAAATCGTTAAAGAACATGTCTCACAAAAGGATTGGCATTACACCCCAAAACCAGTGCCGAGTTTTTCAGTCTCGCAAACTTTACTAAAAATTAAGCGCTGCAATGACAGAAATCACGAAGAAATGTTTGGCATTTCAGGAATATCATAAGACGTTTAAAATTACTTTTTGAAGTGCATAACTTCGTAAATTTGTCAAAACATTGGCCAGTAGAAATCCAGCATTAGAACTTGTTAAAGCTACCTTTACACGGGTCGACAAAAACCGTCTGATCTGAGCCTAAGTAGACTTGCGTTCAAGTTCTTTCAGTCGACGCCAAACCAAAGCAACCCTGAAATGTGTGTCGGTTTGGCATTTTGAAATTTTCTCTTGGTTTCTTTAATAAATTAATCAAACATAAATTGAAGCAATTTAATTAAATTAATTTGATAAACAAATGTATTTGCACCATGCGACTTCTGTCGATTGGTCGACCAATGCTTTGGTTAGTCGATTTTATAGTCAACGGAAATCGACCCGTGTAAAGGCAGCTTAAGAATGGTCTATAGAGCAGTTAAATAAAATAAACTTTTTTAATTAAAAAAATTTTTTTATTGTAAACTAAGCCTTTTTTTTGGCAACTTATAATTTCAAAAACAAAAATGTAATTTTTTGTTTTTATTTTAGCTTTCGAAAACATATGGCCTTATTCATGCAAAAATAAAATTGATTTTGGCACGTTTTCTCAAGTAGCTTTTAAAATCTATCTGTCCTTCAAACATATTTTTTAGAACAAAATTTGTGTTTAAAGGGCAAAGAAATTGTAAAAGCTACTTGAGTAAACGGCCCCTAAAGAGTTTTATAAAGGGACATTTTAGTACAAATTTCCGATTTATAGATCATTTAAAGCAGGCATGCACAGCGCTGGCAGAACTCCACAAGCAAGTGCTTGACTGATTTAAAGTTTTCTTTAATTTTTATGAATTTGAATGTTAATTTTTGGCGAAATTGTTTTTTTTTTTGTAATTGGGCCAGCAGTGGTATTCTGACTATCGTTACGCTAAATTTTCATCACTAAAATTCTCTAAATGAAAAGCAGTAAGGTCTTAAAATATACTGCATGGAAAAGTAATAGCTGCAATGTGTAATCAGCCAATTCTGGCTGTGTTAGCGGCATGTAACTAGATGCTGCGTGTTGTTAGGCACGCCTGCTATACTTTTGGAGATATTTGGCGGTCAAAATTGGCAATAGCAATTGTTGGAATCCGGCTGCTGATAACGGTTATAAATGTTTTTATTTTTTTAATTTGTTCTTAAATGTACATCCTAATTAGAGCAATGAAAGTATATACGGTGTTATTTTAAAAAATTGTTTGCTTTTTCTATAAAATTTCAAATTTTACATTCAGGACGTTTTTCATTAATGGTGGATGTTCATATCATCGCCAATGCAAAAGAAATAAAGCTTTAGTTTACTCGTATTTGCATGCAAGCGCCTAAAATTTAACAAAACTATCACTTTCTTGCTATTAGATATAGAATGTATTTTTTTGTGGTCGCCACAGATTAATAATTCCCAATTCGTTGCCAAATCAATTGCATCGATTGGCAAGACACAGTTCGGAAATGTACATCGACGAGACGCATAACCCCGCTATAAACACGGATTTGTTGTCCATCGAGGAAACTTGATGAGCAGACCACCACCATAACAAATTAAATATGAAGCAACCGGGACGGTTGTAAAGTCTCAATGCGTTTATGTTCGAGGTTAACTAGACTAGACTGCGGAACTTTTGACGTTCAACCCATTCGCAGTACAAATTATTTCTGGTGTTACCAAAGACACTATGCTATTGCACCAATGCCTCAACGATAAAGTTTAGCTGCCGGTACTCTGCAGAAGTGAAGTTATCAGAATCGATGTACCATTTCACCAGACAAGGCGACTCAAGCACTCTTGGCAGCTATAATGGAAATGAAACTATCGGAGCTACTCATTTGCATCCGGGACAGTAACAGGTTTGACAGATTAGCTTCATACACGCCTTTCTAACCGAACCTATTCTTTTATATTTTTGATTTTCAAGATACTTTTAAAATTTATGTGTTTGAAAGGTAGATAAACTCTAAAAGCTACTTGAATTCTAATTCTAATGAATTGTACATATGATAACATCTCTAAAAATTTACAGCTTCGTAAAAGCCTCTGATCTACTTCGTCGTATCTAACTTGCCCTCATTCACCAGTCAGCCGAGAAAATGTCTCTTAGGCGATCACGCGATGAATTTATAAGTTTTATTTTTTAATGCCTATACTTTGGTAAGATATACTATGTACCCAGTCGGCAAAATAAGGAGCATTTCTAACGAACGCCTTCAGGACGGAATTGTTCTCTTTGGCAGCTTTGTTATAAGATCTTCCGAAAGCGCTGCCATTCGAAGGTAGGTTTCCATGGCAACGAAAGTCAAATAAGTATATCTTAACAGAAAGGCATACGTGAAGCTTTGTTTCCAATGCTACCAAAGTCAAATAAAAGAAAAGTCGCAGTAGGCGCCCATTTCTGTACTGCAACGTTAAAGTCAAACTGTTTCAGTATATTATTTCATATCAATTTTTCCCTTCTAAGGGAAGCGGAATTAGAACGCCTGGAAACTCTGGCCATTCCATACGAAATTAAAAGGGATAAAGAATCGAACGCGGAAGGCCTATCGCTTCAAAAGATCCGAAATAAAGGCTCCTGTAGGACCCCTTATTTTCTAATTTTGCCGACTGGGTTTTTTTACCGAATTCGTCGTAAAGGATTTGTTAATACATATTTTATTTCAAAGAAATACATTTAGGAAAGGTGGGATGTTGGTTGTAAAATTTATTCATACCAGAACATATTAACAACTTCATTAAAAGTTGCGAGATTTTCGAGACCTTTTGCAGTTTAATAGAATAACTATAATTTTGTAATTATTTGCCAAAAAAAAAACTATGTAAGCATATTTTGACGTATGAAGCCCCACTAGAGTGTAGCGTAGCAAAAAGTAATGTACTGCCGTTTGCGCAAGCGTTTTGTATTGTTTTTGTGGGTGGCTGATTAAAGATTATTTGTTTTGTTTATGCGTTTTAACGTAATTTTTTGTTTTGTATGTATGTATGTATACTTTATTTTATTAATATTTTCTTGATACATTATTGTTTAATGCATACAATTACTTATTTGTACTTGTGCGTAACAAAAAAAAAATAAAAAAACAACCGAAAAAATATCTAAAACAAAGTCAGTTAGACTTCCTTCTATATAAATACATACATAAATATGTAACATTAGCATAGATATAACTCGTATGAATGAACCGAACCCAAATA
>NW_023463504.1:0-13695 GCF_013731165.1 Rhagoletis pomonella | reverse complement strand
ACTGACAATGGGCGCTTTTCTTTTTTCTTCTTTTTTTTCAGTTGCTGGTTTTTATAAGCGTATTCATAACTGGCACACACCCATTTGCATTTAGATACCAATTACATGCGAACATTCCAAGATAAGGCTACCAAAAAAGTAATGGAAACAAAAAATACTACCTGCGCCCGCCCATTGATCCAAACTACTACTTTGGAAGCGATTTTTATGTGCTTTATTTAGCGCCGACAACGGTAGCCCGAATTTTGTTAAACACTCCCGAAAATATGTTCATATCTATTTCCTATCGTTTTAATAATGTTATGCGAGTTCATTCTCATTTGTGGGCATGCAAAAGGTGTTTTCGAAAGCATTCAATACACACATTTGTGATGGTAGCTGGGAGCACTGAGAGAAAAAACTTTAAATAATTTGGTGTATTAATGTCTTTTGCCCACGCATACTTTTTTTTTTTTTTTTTAGTGAATCACAAATTTCGGTGTAATAAATAACCTTTTTTTAATCAGAATGACTCTTGAGCTCTTTGATAATATTTAAAAATATCTGCTTGATTGTTTAGTTTTAAGAGCACCTTAGACCACCTCCGATTTGCCAGTGGCCAGAACGACTTCAAGGTTTTTTGACTCATAAGGATTTTACTCAGCGCTCGCTACCACCAGCGGACTAAATGAAGTCAATGGAATCCCCCAAATACCCGTGTGTGTGTTTGTTAGATAGCGAAGTATTCCTCCAACCCGCTACTTCTTTTAGGCGACTACCTCCGCTTAGGGATCAGTGGCGGATACAGGGGGGAGGAGCGATGGGGCGATGAGCATGGGTACAAATCCGTATTTGAAAATGATATCGATATTGTGTACAATCGATGATTGCCGGTCGATTAAAATCGAGGATAGACGTTGATCCTCCGATGTCATCACCGATGGAAAAATCGTTGATTCCTCATTATCGCCCATCCCTACCTTCGCTTGGAAAACGCTACACTGATTTGGTGGCCAAAATTGAGGTTCATAGAGAGCATTTTACAGAGGACTTCTCCAATCACCCAACCATCAAAATTGTATCCAAATGTAAATAAATTCACTGTTTATTGATTTCAAAGATTGTACTATGTAAAACCTTTCCTTGAAGCAATATAAGTTAAGGCCAGAATGAACCTAAAGATGAGTAAGAGTAGGCGTGGTCCGAACTGCCCCACTGATTCCAAATAAGGATACTCTTTGTGCTGTCTCCAACCGGTTACAAAGAAATCAATGCTCCTTTTGTTCTTTTAACTATGTACGCGTTTCGGCATATCGTCGTCTCAGAAAACGGATGTCGAATGTTACAAAACACGGTTTTGAGAAAATTGACTTTGAAGTTTAAGGTCGAATTAATCCGAAACTGTACGGTAGATTTTTGTAACTTTTGAAGGAGACGTAGTTGGTGTTATTAGTTTTGATTTCCCATATTTTTACATTTAATATCTCTTAACGTTAATGAGAAAATTTACTTTTCATTCCGTATACATTTGTCGTAAGTAGCGTTTACTCACCACTTTGTTTTGTCCACAGAACATACGACAATAGTAAAGTATCTATTTCAACGACGATGGTATAATTTGATGAAAAAACAGACATATTTATTAAATAATGATTACTTATTAGAAAAAACATAACAAAAACATAATCATGTATTTAATAAAAAAAAATCTGTACATCTCTTATGCTGTAAATATGTTACGAACATACGTTTTCTTTATATAAAAACAAAAAACAATACTTAAATTCAGTCTTTTGTACATTTTTATCTCTTTCATTTCATTGGAGACTCAGTGCAAGCTAAAATTTAAAAATTTAAAATTTTAAAATTAGTTACTTAGTTTAATTTTCAATTTTAATTGTATCGTTATAGTAGAGGACCATCCAATTGTCGTAAGTTCAAAGTTTTGCGATACATACGACAAATGTTTTATGATTAAAAAAGGATTACATTTGTATGGGAATTTGTCGTATGTGCCACATACGACAAACGTTTTATGATTAAAAAAAAAGGTACGTTTGTATGGGAATTTGTCGTATGTGACGCATTTTCAGCACATACAACAAAAGGCATACCCAATCATTAATATTATGTAACATACGACAAAATGCGCACGAAATATCTCAAAAACTAATGGAGATATAAAAAAATGGATTGCAGAAATCGAAAGAGCATGTCCAACTTAGTAAATCTGCATCAAAATCCCAAAATCGTGATTTTGCACATTCGTCATCCGTTTTCTGAGGCGACGATATGTCATGCCCATCGTCAGAGAGTCTGCTACTAGACTACAACCTCTCGTAGAATTCCTTAAGAAATCTTAAAACTCTATAATTTTCCAACCTACGAAATATACTCTCCAGTTGTGAGCACTAATATAATCTCTAAATTATTCGAATTTCGATATCTTTTTCAGTGAAACGGTATTCTGTTCTAATATTAAAAATGCTGGCAACGCCAATAGTCTGTACTTCAAGTGTAGATATTATCTGCGAAACATATTTACATGCAAAAAAAAATTATCAAAACTTGTTGAAAATAAGAGCAGTTGTTCGACAAGTTTTTAATGTATAATTTCCAAAAGAAAAAAATTCCAACATTGGCATTCACAATGCGACAATGAATGTTGTTTATAAATATTTTCATTACACACGCTTTTTTGTCGCTTTTCTGTCAGGCATGTTTTTGCTTCTGAATTCCATTTTTGACAAAAATCTTACAAGACAAAGCAGTAAACAGCAAAATGTTCTGCTCATAAAAAGCAATAACATGACAAGGCGCGTAATTAATTACCTACTGCTATTGTGCTATGTACATACATACATATGAACATAAATAATTGATAGTGCGATAGGTTCGATAGTTCAGCAAAGTATTTAGTTGCATTGTGGCTGCTGTGCGACGACAGTCAGTAGTTAAACATTTTTTGAAAGTTGTCACACCGAAATTGGCCTATTGTGCCATGAAAAATAAAGTGTTAAAAATGTTGCTTTATAGTTGTTGGATTTATGAGAGAGCCATATATGTGTCGCTTGTCAATGCGAACAATGCTGGAAAAATGCTTAGTAAAATACACACTTTTGCTTTGTCTGCATAGACGCGTACTGCAGTTTGTAATTCGCATAAATCGCAGAATTACCATACAAATGAATTAGTAATGGATGATTAATAAAATTTTGGTAATGAATGAAAACATTTACGCTGTCATTCATGTTTAATTAAACAAGCGTACATACATACACATGAATTTTTGTATAGGTGCATACAAACATACATATTTATATGATCGATGATATGTCAATGCTTAAATTCGTAAATCCATATCTACACTCTATTTCACTTGAATAGGTCAACAACTATTTTTGAATAGACGAAATGTTCTTTTAAATTTGCGTAGTTTAATGAAGATTTTGTGTTTTAAGGCCAACTAAGTGCTGTCTAAAAATTAAGGTCTTTACAAAACGAAATGTACATATATATGTATATGGGTGGCTAAATTGCAGAGTTATGGTCTGATTATGCATACTTCGCATAACTTCGCACAACTTCGCATAAACTTCAAACTGTAATTTCGTATGTACTTTGTATGTATTTTGTATGTATTCCATTACCCAGAAATTAGCAGAACTTTTAAAAACTTAGCGATCTGTTGAGTTTAGATTTTGCTTCACATTTTCTTAAGCTACACTTTTAGTGCACTGGTACAAATGGTTGTGCGAAGTTGTGCGAAGTATGCATAATCAGACCCTTAGGCGATTCTTGACGTTGCGTTTCCGCAGAGCCAAAAATTACAACAATGTTAAAACCAAACCAGAGTGTTTCTAACCGGAACACGATTTTTGTGTTATATGCTGGCTAGAGTTGCAGAGTGCTTAAAATAACTGCCCCAAATGTTCATCGCCCGTGAGGCTAGCATTTTGACGGCATTAAAACCTAAGAAGCACAATTGCATGCAAAAAATCCACACTCAGAAAAAAGTCAGCCAAATATATTCCTCTCAACACATGATTTGGTAACTATAAACAAATAATGTAACTATAACCAAATCATGTGTTGATAAAAACATATTTAGTTGACGTAACTAAACTCTTTTCTTAGTGCATAATAAGGAATAGATTACATAAAAATATATAAATTTTAAATACATACGCCTTTGCGGTATACCATCCTATACAACCTTGAAATCCATTTTAAACACAATGATTAAAGTTTTTATAAGACAAAGGCTCACTTTGACCAAAACCTTCTTACGCTTTAATAATATTCAGTCCACAGAACAATACTTACCATATAACTTGTTGTTGTTGTTGTTGTTGTTGGTTTTGTTGGTTGTAATGTCAGCTTTTGTAGCGGCACGTTGTATGACATGATTTCCTACTTGTGCAAATGTTCTTTCGTTGAATAATTGCCTCTTATGAGTTAAATTGAATTGAATTAATTTCTAATTATAAACCAAATCGCGCACAAATTGTAACAAATTCGTTTTAAAATGCACACATTCACACACGTGCTATTGGTCTCAGTAATTATTGCATACAAATCTACATACATACATACACTTTTATATACTACATATGTACATATATAGTGCTTATCATATAATACACTCCCATATTGATAAGTTTGCAGTATTTTTTTTTATTGCTGATTCAATTTAACATTTTTTTAATATGGTTTATTCCGTATAAATCAATGTTTCCAACTTTGTGCAATATTAAAAAAAAAACAACAAACTTTTGTTAAATTTTCGAGCTTTTTAATTAGATTTCTTAAACAAATTTTGTATACAATTTGGGTATAATAAAGTGCAAATTTTTTAGTAACTAGGACTTGCTGTTGATTTTTGGCAAATTTTTTCGTTGACGATGCCGGTAATTTTCTTGCATACGAATTATGTTCGACGATTTTTTTATATGGAAATAATTAGCAACACCATCAACAAAAACAAAAAAATTCCAAAAAGCAACAGTAAGTTTGCACCTTATTTTATTAGCTGCATACTCAAAATATTTCTAAGAAATCTAATTAAAAAGCTCGAAATTATTAGATACGAAATTTTGTTGATTTCTTTTTTAATATTGCACAAAGCACAAACTATATTTTTATAAAATTAAAAAATAAATAGTCCATATTTGAATGTCGTATAGTTATGTTAAGCACTATATGTAACTACATATGAAAGAATATAAATAGGAACCTTAGGTCAGGAAGGAAATGCCTACGCAAATTAATCGCTTGTTATGCGAATTCGTATAATCAATCATTAAGCATTGTATTGCACTGCGTGCATTGCAAAACATATTTATGTATGTTTGCATATGTAAATATTTGTATATTTAAAAGTAAGCAACAAAAAACAAAGCACTGCAAAATTCGTATAAATTTCACTCGATCACATTCAACGGCCAAGCCGATCGTTGACGCCGCACACTTTCTTCGATTGAACTTCGCGTTGTTACTAATCGACAATTTGTATGACAACTTGGTGTTGGACACAAGACGTGTTAGTAAATACATAAAGCGTTGTTTACAATGTGCATTCATAGATACATTTACATATATGTATGTACATGTCGCTATTGTAAATCATATGCAATAATAGCGAATAAATCATAAACAAATTTATTTTACAAACATAAAGGGATGTACATATAAGCCAATATTATCTACATTTGTACAATTTATATATGTATTTATATGTATAAGTACGTGTTCATACATATGTATGTATGTATATTGCAAAGTATCATTAAAATTGCGCTTACACAGTAATTTTTGAAATTCATTCACAAGTAAATATTACAACAAAAAGTATGTTTTGGCTTAAATTGGAGTTGTTTTATTTGCGGTTATTTTTTTTTTTTTAATTTCCTTTGGGCATTTAAAATTGTGCTCCAGTTGCAAAAGAGTGGTTTCTTTATTAAATGTGTCGTTACACCTTTCACCATGAAAAGGTATCTATAATGTGGTTCACTTGAATAGACACATTCTAGTTTGTATCAGCAATTTTCTTCATCGGTAAAACTTCGTTTAAATAATTAACAGTTTTAAAGATTTGGTGACTTGGCAAAAATGAAGAAAATTTCTTGGCTTTATGCGGCACTTGAATGGGTGCAGTGGTTTTCACACAAAGATAGGATATAAATAAACCAACTAAAACATTTCACTCACTTTAATTGTAGTATTTAACACTAAATATTAATATTTGGTAATAATAATAGATTGGCGCTTACGCAATATGCCAGTATTTGGCCGAGCGTCTCTTCCGACTTGTGGCGTGTGCCTTGATGTTGCCACACAAAGTTTTACGCCGACTCCGAACGGCGATGGTATTTTGATGAGAAGCGGTTTTTCATGGCTGAATACACTCGTAGGTTTATTATTGGGTACTACCTCCTTAAAGTGAAAGTATAGATAAAAGTCCTTCCGTAAACTGTTCCAGAGCACTTTTAAATGGTAGAAGGATATCCCGCTCGTTGCCACTTTTATTGCTGGAAGGAAATACTACCATTAATCAAATGAATTCTCTGACTCACAAATTTTATTATCCACGTTTTTAAAGTTTCTGTCGCGCTGTTTTGCTGACACTCTGCAAACTGGTCGGAAATTATTAGAAAAAAAAGTGGTCTTTAAAATTTTTTGCATGCATTTTTTGTAATTTTTAATACTTGAATTTGGTAGCGATTGATCAAAAATACAAAATCGCGTTTCATCTTTGAAAAAATTATTTTTAAATCCATTGGGTACCTACATCAAAACTAAATTTTTTTGTTAGCCATTTCTAAGTGCTTCTTAAAATTGTGCATTATTTGATAACCTTTCTTGGAATTTTTTATCCAAAAGTGTTTAGATCCATTCGTAATCTAATATGAGGTGTCCTGAGCGTTACCTTTCTGATTTATGTAATTTTAGTCCAGTATCACGCCAATAACAAACCGAGAGAGAAAAAGAAGCCACCCCATACTGGGCCTATTCAAGTAACGCATCTGAGAAAGCACATTTTTTGATTTGTTTAATAACAAAATTAAAATAATGCTTCTGCATTGGCAACTGACAACGATATTAGACCGGCTCTTGAAAAGAAATAATGAGGCTATTCAAGTTAAGCGGGGTGTACTTCTTTCAAAATGAGCTCATTCTATAACCGCATATACACCGTTTTTGTGATCAAAATTTAGTCCGTCGCCAACGCCGACGATGAGACGTTGAATCACATTATGCGTATGTACATATTTTTTATGGGGCCATATCGAGCCCTAACCGCCAAAATTACGTAAGCGACATTTTTTTCAAAATTTTCTTTTTGATGCAGAAAAGCATCTACATAGATGTTCTAGGAATATTTCTGCATCAAAAAGAAAATTAAAAAAAAAATGTTGCTTACGTTATTTTGGAGGTTAGGGCTCGATATGTGGTACCATCCGTGTGCCTGAACTATACCAAGTATCATTTACTTTGCGTAGACTTTTTATCCAGCCTAAAAGTCCATAGGGTTTTTATTCCAATTGAATGCAGTTTTCACTGATGTATTGCTAGAGGTCTAACTTAAAGTATGGAAAAAATAATAATTATGGAGTTTCCACCTGTTTGAAAATTGCAGTTTAAGTAAATTTTTAAGATAAAGTAAATATTGCAATGTGGATGTCAAAACAAAGACAAAGGCTTACATCCGAAAACATTTTTGTGGTGGCTGCCACATGCTTGAAAATTTTAATTCAATTTTATTAATAATATAAATAAAATATGGCAATATGGATATCATACTGAAGAGGTTTAGCAAAGTTTGCCGCCGAAAGTATTTTTGAGGAAGGTTGCCACCTTTTTAAAAAAATTTTATTTAATTAAAGTGATAAAACAAACGAAATATTATAATACGAGTATCAACAACACACACAACGCAGTTTTCAGGTTGTCGCACAGGGGGAAGTGTTACGCCTTCTAGGTGAGCGTGTGTGCAACAAGCGCAGATCAGGTGCTCAGCTCACAGAAAAGACAGCTTTAATTGTTCGAATGTTTTATTTTAGTGAGGTGGTGGCGAAGAAATATCCCGTGAGAGTTTTCAAGTATTCTTCCCTGTGCCGGTTGAAGTTGAATTTCAAGCCGTGGTTACAAAATTAGTAACACGTAATATTTGACTAAGGTTTTCTGACATAATGTAGGCCTTTTTCGTAGTTGCCACCGACTTTTTGGTCCTGATATATCAACCCCAGCCTTGAGCGCATCAGTTTTGGCGAAGCTTTCTATTATCCAACCAGACTAACAAACGGTTGCAGTGTCAAATAAGAAGAAGACTCTGTCTTAGGTACGAATATACGAAAATGTCGAGTATTTACGAGAATAAGCTTTCATTGATAGTAGGTTCTGATTAAAAGCACCACCACTTTTTTTTTGTGGGCCGGTGTAATCAATCTGTGAAAGTCTTTTCCCAACGTGCAAAGTGAGTTTGTTCAGAGATAATACTTTTTCCTCCTAGAAAAACGATACAAATTATTTGTGGTCGATAATTTCTTGTTGTCAAACCATTTTTTAGAATAAAATTAATCGATACCCAAACAAAATTCAATTAAAATTATTTCATGATTAGAATGCATATTTTCTGAAAGGTATGTATGTATGTACATACACATATAAGCACCGTTTGACATGCATTTGCTATTTTTTCTTTCAGTAAATTTAAATTTTATCGCGTGCTTTGCAATTCCGGAAATATTTCGAATATATATATATACCGGATGAATTATTGGGATCACCGACAAAGCGACGACGACGACGACGACGGCGGTGTAGACATTAGCAAAGTCTGCACAACGGCGTTTAGATGCACCAAGTGGAGTGAGGTAAGAGGCAACGACGCATGTTTTTCATTGCGGTTTGCCAACATAACGCTGATTTATAACGCATCTATATGCTTATGTTGCGCTTGTTTTTATCGCTTTTAAATCTGCTTCGCCGCTTTTTTCGTTGACATTTTTTTTTTTTTGTTCGAGTTGGTTAGCAAACTTGCAACTCGCGCTAAAAGTATCAAATTTCAATTAAAATTGCAACTCAGCAATATGCAATGCAAAGTGTTTGGAAGTGGACATTTTTAACAGCTAATAGTTGGTGGTAAATTGTTGTTGGACAAGACTTTAATGTGCGGAAGCATATGCGAAATAAAAGAAAGTTGCTTCAATGAATGGAAAGAAGAGGAACTCAGAGCGAAAAAATACGTTTTTTTTTTTTTGGAATTTTTCGCTAAAAGCTTCGATAAGCAGTTACGTTTTCAACATTGGAAGCAGCAATTTTAGCGAAAATTCTAGACAATTTTGATGTTTTGTATGTATTTAGAATTCATTGAAACTGACATTCATACTTTGGATAATTTATTTTTTTTAGATTTCGAAATGTTTTTTTTTATTTTTTTTCTAAAATGTTGTTTTAAACAAATCGGGTTACATTGGATTTTCATACACCTCCCCGAAATTCTCTTTTACGCCGACGGATTTCACTCTTTTCGTTTATTCGAACAGAGTTTCAGGCATCCAGGAGAATGCAAAAAATACGCTTCGCTTTCGCTTTACAGTTTGGCAGAATTATTTTTTTTGTATGCATGTATGTACATGTATATGTTTGTATATGCACGTATGCACTCCTACATATGCACAAATGTATTGGTATTCGAGTTGCAGCAACAACTTCAAACAACCACAATTCGCTCGGCAACAACTCTGCAGCACTTTCGTCCGTTACTCTCCGAACACCGAATTGTAAGAGGGAAACACACAACCCCAACCGAGATGGCGCAAAAACCGATTGAATGAGCTATAAAATATTGTTACTACAACGTTTGATACACCGACGACGCGTAGTGGTATGGCGTCCCGTCTGCCGTCCGTCCGTCCATCCTGGCCAAAGCTCTTAAACTGAAGTGGCAACGAAAGGCCCAACATCGAAAAGCTGCAAATGCAAAGCAAATTCAAAATGTAAAATGCAAAGACAGAAATGCAGAAATAGAGAAATGCAATTTCGCAAAGTAAATAAAGGTAAAAGCAACGATTTTTGTAAAAGAAAAAACAACTGCAATGGCAAATGCAAATCGTCAAATGCACCAACGAATGGAGTGCACAAAAGAGAATGCCGAAAAAATGCATGGTAGGTACCCGGTGAATGGCCACCGGTGTACCGGTGAATGACCACCGGTGTACCGGTGAATGACCACCGGTGTACCGGTGAATGGGGCACAAGAGCAGCGTTTGGAGGTATGTACTTATTACAGAGCAGCTACGAGTTACCTATGTATGTACATATGTATGGAGTATTGCTAATGCTGAAGTAAAATGTTATGCTATGCTTTAGTGTACATGTAGACATATGCTTATGGTAAGTTTAAAAACGCTCACAAAATATGGTAGATATGAAATACCGTATAGTTTTAAGCGAGGTGGCGGAATCCTTTAGGACTTTTATACTGTGCTTTCCAGATCTTTACGACATAGAAGGAAATTCGATATCTCACGACTTCTATGGCAGCTATTGACACTGCATTCGATAATTTGGAAAACCTGAAACATATGTAAATGTGTACGAGTTTTATATATATTGGCCAAAATTCGAGCGTTTTAAAAAAAAAAATTTTAAAATTTGGATAATTTTTTTATTTGCGAAAATGCTCGAACACCGCTGAAATTATTTTCTTAAGTAAAAAACTCAAGTTATTTCCATTTGTTTGGTACATGGAAAGTATTGGTTGATAACTTCTAAGTACGAATTCCAAGCCGAAAACAAACACGGAGACGATTACTAAGCCGAAAACAAATACACAGACGAAGACATACCCGAAGACGAAGATGAATGGGAAGACAAACTGAAAGCCGAATGCGGTGACGAAGTCTTAGAAGAATACGAATACAAATCCATAGATGAAGATGGAGTCGCCTACGAATACGAAGGCAGATACCATTACCATTACCATCACTATTGCCATTACCATTAAAATTAAAATTACCATTTCTATCACAATTACCACTACCATTACCACGAAAGGCGAAAGAAGAGTTAGACGAATACGAGTACGTGGATGAAGACGAAGTCGACTATAAATACAAATACGAAGACAGATACGGTTACCACTACCATTAATATTACCATAACCATTTCCATTATTATTAGATATGTAGGATCACAAATACGAAGACGAATACTAATATGGGGACTCAAGCTAATATTCAGATCAATGGGTCATTCCATGTAAAAGAGAAAAACGGCATAGATTTTAAAATGCCTTAATTATTTCTATTTCAGTAGTAACCCCTTATTAAATGACATTAATCATAATTACTGTCACATAGACCTGTGCCACCAGTCACAACTTTATATATAAAATATATTAATATTTCTGTGAAGATTATATCAGCCTAATTTTTATTGAGAATAAACGCGTATAGTTCATGTTTTACAAGATAAAAACATCTTTCTTGTAAATTAAGTGTTTTGTTTAAAATTCATGTTAAGTGCACAAAGGTAAAATATAGTTATTTTCAGTGTCCCACCAGACACAATGGAATGGCCCTAATACAAATTTCTACAGTATGAAACTAACTAAAAATGAATCGAAGTAGTGTGTCCCAGGCGAACTTCTTTTTCGAGTATTTAATGACAGGTGGCTCTGGTCAAATATAAACTCGCAGAAGATTCTGGTTGACAATAGAGAAGCATTGCTAATTGTAAATACTATGTAATTGTGTAAACTTATTCCATAAAATCAAAACGAATATTTCATGTACATTAGTACCTATGTGCTTTAGTTATTAGCTTTATTGTGGTCTTAACAATATTATGTATTCTACATTTAAGTTAAGCGATTTTGGCTCCGACACTGCCCGCAGGTCAAGACAAAGGCGAATTTTGAAGATTTTCGATATTCTTTATGATTTCCTTCGCTTTGCAACGTTTTTTTTTTGCGGGAATTCCCAGTGCTTTTCGCACCTTTTTCGGAATTTTAGAATTTTGCAAGGAATATTTTAAAAATATTTTAGGGGCGCTGATAAATTTTTTAGGGGATTTTTCATAATTTTGGGGAATAGCGGAAATTGGAAATACAACTTTTTTACTAACTTCTTTCACTAGTCAAATCCTTTTGTACTCGACATTAGTCCCTCACGCAGTTGACTATTTTGTGTAATGCTATTGCTGGTCATGATGTAGAGCAGCAAAGTTGGCGGAGATCCTGGACCACGAACGCTGCTTTTGTTGATCTGACAGCAAACACCACTTTATGACGTCACAAATACTTATTCTACTTTAAATTATTGCTACAATTTTAATTATTTTTCTTCACTATACGTCGATATAAGTATTTCGTGACGCCACAGGAGGTTATTTTGACCCCATCTATGTGTCCTTCACCATGGAAAGAACTGGTGGTATGTATCACTTTAACCTTAAATCGTTTACGCATTTCATAATTCTTGATTTTATTCGATAGTATTAAATATAAACTCTTTTTTTAATAAAAAAAAATTGGAAAATACATGTGTACATATATGTATACGTATATACCTAAAATCATAATCATTCACCCAAACGAAAAATTCTTTGAAACCATTTAAAATTAAATTTTTTTTGATAATAAATTAACATTTTCAAGTGAAGAGATTTTTTTTTTATTTAAAAACATTCTAGTGACATTATTTATTTACTATCACTATTGTTGTTGGCATTATGCTCACCGCCATTGGTGGCTATTTATTGCGAATTTTAAGTATGTAATTATTGGCATTTGTTGTCGATAACGCATCGGCATACAATTTGTACTTGTATTGCTTGTCTTTTTCGATCGATTGACGATTGATTGTCTTAAATAAGTAAACCTTTATTTTGATTTGATTTTCATGGTTGTATGCTGAGTGTTGCTGTTGCTGTTTTTTTTTTTGTATATTAAGTACTTGTCCGCTTGTCAGTTTGTTTGTTTGCTTGTCTGTCAGCGTACATAGTTGCCCAACCACGTTTCAAGTTGCCGCCGCCGCCGCCGCCGACATGTATGGTGTGGCGATAAGTAACGCCCCTCAGATAAGGTCACAAGCCTCAACAACGCAGCGGCTCACTGCGATGGAATGTCTTCTCGAGTATCGTCAAGTGTGGGTTTTTCTTTTAATGTTTTTTATCACGTACAAATAATTTGAATGCCCCATAGCCCTTCAACGTGCGCGCCTACTCGCAATTGGCGTTCGTTTTTATTGAAAGAAATTATTAAATTTTCATATTTGATCAATAGATAATGCGGTGAATCCATATTAAACAAACACACACGGCAAAAGGAAAATAAAATACAAAACATTATACAAATAATAAGCTTATTTCTTATCGCTTGAGAGGCGAATGAGGTAAATAATAATTTTACGAATATTGTTGGTCTGATTTAGAATTTCTAGACTGTAGATCGCCAAAAAAATTAAGGATAAAAATGGTAATCCACCTTTTTCGAAAGCAGCTTCCCTGATCTCCAAAGGAAATAAATTAGACAGACTACAGACAATAGAAGAGCTTCAAATATGAACACTTCCTTTGCATTTGTCAGTCCCATATTTTTTTGTGTTCTGCACATTTTGCTGATACGTGCAACGATTAAACTTTTTAATAGATGTCAGAAAACCAACCGCAAGGACACACTATCCACGCGCTTGTGTCATCATCCTTGTC
>NW_023463503.1:0-13704 GCF_013731165.1 Rhagoletis pomonella | reverse complement strand
TTTTTGCTGATCAATTAGTTCTTTTTGGCAGTTTGCTGAGTTAAATATTTTTTTATTTTTGTTCAATTACCGGAGAATTACACAATCTAGTTAGTTAAAATAAGGTTTTTTCTATCGCTACGAAGTTATTTAAGCTATATTTATTGACTTACTTATTTAATACTTTACCATATTTAACTTAATAACATATGTATAAAAAATTGTTTAATTATTGAAACTTAGTCAATTTTTATAGATTGTGTTAATGAACATTATAGTAAATAGATGAATACAAAAATAATTATTACAAAAACATTTTAAAATGAAATCAGAAATGTGCATGAATAAATTTGACAACAAAATATACATACACTAAATATTTATATAAAACATACTTCTAAGAATTTATAGTTTTCTATATTTTTTGCGCCAATTGGAATTGATTAAATATTTTAATTTCAGCTTTTTCTTATAAATGTTTGTTAAAATTGTTACTTATTCCCATGAGTGATATAAAACTAATGGACTTATGGGTAAAATTTTGTTCCAGCCGGGGTTGTCATGTACATATTTGAAGGTTATAGAAAATTTGTATAAGAAACGAAATCCCCGATGGTTCCTTTGTTTGTTAATCTAGCTGGACTTCAAACATTTCGTTAGCGCAAACCATTAAAAAAGATCCATGATTTCTACCTTTTTCCGTATTTGTTTGTGAAAAGTAAATGTATAAGTTTGGAGTTGAAGGATATTATTACTTCTGTCTATTGGTATATCGTCACTTGGCAAGGAATATCTTGCATACGCCTACAGCGGTGATTAGCACCGCCTTGCCCGCGGACAAGGCTCTTTTAAGCTTTCTATACACTTTGTATAGTCGCGTGAAGTGTAGAAGACCAGCGATGGGCAGAGAGAGCTTTTACTCTAGACGCGCCTTTAAAAAGTATAGAAAGCTGAAAAGAGCTTTGCCCGCGGGCAAGGCGATGCCCATCACCGGTCTAGAGCAATACCATGTGTAGAATAGTCCGTAAACTTCACAAAAGAGCAAAGAAACTTAATTTCTTCAAAGCACTTGATTGGGTTTCTAACTGAGCTTATTAAATATGAGCTTCTAGTATAATTACACGAACAAAAGTTGGATGTAACGGGAGTCGCACCAACTCTATTCGCTGTAACAAATTGGCCAAATGATGAAAAAGTACCAAAGGATATGAAAAGGTTGGTAACCATTTGTTATGTCTATTTTTAGTTGAAAATCTAAGAGCCCAAAATGACAATGCATAATTTTTAATTATTTTTTAAATTTCTCTTGATACCTACCTGAGACACACAAATTATAAAAAATTATATTAATGATTTCTGATCATTTAGTTCTATACTTTAATTTTTTCGCTAAAGGTTGTGTACTTTCTGCATCGCTGTCACTAAAGTAATAATCGGAACAAATTTTTCTTCAATAGCTTTGTTTTATTCGTCTTTATCAATTCCATCTGTTTTATACGACTACTAGCAAACAACGGTTTAGTTTTTTCCTTTATAATGAGTTTCCATGGGTTTCCATGATGAAATCTGAACAGACAAAAAGGTTTTTTACTTTTTATACTCAACAAAATAAACAATGATTATTTATTGGATAAAAATACATTACCTTTCAACATACTCATCAACATTCATTACTTTTGACCGAAAATGCTTTACAATGCGCGAATGAAATCTCCTAAGTATATACCTCGGTAAAAGGTTGACATGATCACTCGGTGACCCTTTCAACAATTTTTAAAAATAAAAGTATAAGCCAAAGAATTTTCGAATATTAATATCGTGAAGGCCAAGAGTCTTGCAATAAAAGTGAAGCAAACTATAAACAACTAACAATTGGAGACCTCAACGCTTATGCCTTGTTGTATACCTTATAGCCCGAACACAATGAAAACGACGAGCTACGAACCACAGCTGTCAAATTATTTTTCTACGTATTCTTATGTAGATAATTATTTTGGCGACGACAGGGCTACGCGACGACTGTGGTTGTGACCATATTAGATCTCTTTCTATTTTTCCAGCGACAGATAAGGTTCTTCCTCTTCTTTTATGTCAAACTCCTACAAATTCATGATGTCGCTGCCGCGTTCAAAAAAATCATTTCGCCATCAACAAATCGTTTAGATAATGAAGATAACAAATTGGAAGCTGTGGTCCGTAGCCCGTCGTTTTCGATGTGTTCAGCACTTTAGTCTCGTCCCAAGTCGCCAACTAGTTTAAGGCGCTTTTCGCTCTAATTAATTTTGTTGGTAACTTTTTAACATAAAAAGTGTTTTGTTTCGGACATCAGTTTATTTTTATACTATTAAAGGCAACATGAATTCATAACATTAACAAATTTTTATACCCGAGCGCACTTGTGCACAAGGGTATTATAACTTTGTTCACATAACGGTTGTTTGTAATAAGCAAAACGAATCGAGATAGATATAGACAAATGTATACATAAATGATCAGGATGAGAAGAGAAATCGATTAAGCGGTGACTGTCTGTCCGTCCATCGTCCGTCTGTCCGTCCGTCTGTGCACACGATAACTCGAGTAAAAATTAATATATCTTAACCAAACTTGGTACGTGTACTTCTTTCTGGTGTAGGACGGATGGTACAATAACTTTTATACGAAAAATAAGAATATTATAAATTTAAAAAAAAATGGGCGTAGCCACGCCCACTTATGGTTATATGTGTATATCTTGGCAGCCGCTGCACCAATTTCTTCCAAAATTGGCACAGTTGTTGGCATTGGTACAGCATACTAAATGGCCGAAAATTTAAAAATTGGACAATAACCACGCCCACATCCCATATAATGGTAATTTATAGAAATACAAAATCTTCCATAAATCAGTAAATATTAAAGCTAATTTATTCAAAATTGATGCTTGCAACAATTCTTTACCAAGAAATACGTTTATGATAAAATTTTGGAAAATGGACGTGGCACCGCCCACTTATGATCACATATATGTATCTCGGTAACCGTTTGTACCAAACTCGGTATGGTTATTGTGCTTGCCACACAAAAGAAAAACATTCAAAATTATTGAAATCGGACTAAAATTACGGCTTTTCATATAACGGTAAATTTTAGAAATGCTTGAAACTTCAATATTTCGAAATTTAAGGACGCTAATTTACTCAAAATTGATACACCCCGGCTTACCATGTAGCGGTAGCTTTCGGAAAGGTGAAAAGCATATATTTAATATTTGCGCCGGGTATTTAATGTTCGGCTCCGCCCGAACTTAGACTTTCTTACTTGTTTCCGTTGTTTTTGTCAAATTACTTTCGTTTAACGTTGAGTTACAATATAAAGTTTTCTTTGCACTAGAAGAAAAACGATTTAACTAGCTCGTTGAAAATGACTAGCTTATAAATAAAATAAATAGGTTAAATTATTTGATATGCTGGTATAGCCCAAAGTTCTTTTCGACAACAGAATAAATTCAACATTGAAGAATTAAAGTATCTGACATTGATCATAACTTAGTTACTACAATATAATAAAAACTAGCATTCATTCTGTGGTCATAAGCAACAACCGCCTAAGTCGAAAACCTGAATTTGAGAAAAAACGTTTTAAACATTTGGATTGTAATGTTAACCTTATGGGGAAACCAAAATATGTGCGTCTATAACTTTTTAAGTAGCCTAGCTGGCGAGATGGGAATTTCACATACACGTGAAATAGTAGTTGCAGAATACGATATTGTATAACCCTTAATTCTTTCTTAAGTCGACTTAGGCAGTTATTGCTTATGACCACAGAATTATTTAACCCTCTAGTAGGCCAATTTTTTTATGAGTTGAAAAATTCAGGAATGGGTGATTTTAGCACGAGAAATCCAAAATTGATGTCCATTTCGATCTGTGACAGTAACTTTTTCCTACAGGGGAGAAAACCCAAGACCGTCTGGAGACGGGCTCGCCGATATACTTTGACATATTTTCAGCTTTCTCTTACACAATGTTGACCTACGAACCGGCTATCCCGTCTGCAGACGGTCAAAAATGCAAACTGGGTTTTTATATGTCGGCAAGTCGGTCTGTAGACGGTCTGTGTTCGAAAGCAATTTTCTCCAATTCGAATGGTGACATAATTACAAAACTTATATCAAAATACGGTGCTTTTAACTACGAAATCCACCGAATTTTTTTATATCAAAAAATTTTTCAAAAGAAAAAATTTCTTTTATTACGAAATTACTAAATAGCAAGAAATAATTAATTTTAACCGTGTTTTCAAAATCTGTAATTCAACTGCCGATTAAAATAAAACGGATTGACATAACCGATTCAAATTTACTTCGCCGTAACGATTTTTGTCTAAAGATCGTGCCTCACGAATATAGAAAAAAATTATTATAGGTGCACTAAAAAGGTGTTTAGTTAATGACCGTCTGGAGGCGCCGCAAAAGGCTCTCCATTTCTCGATTCCGTTGAAATACCCAGAAAACAAGGATGCATTGTAACGTTAATTTTAGCGTTTACCAAAAAGAGGCAATCGTTTCTGTTGAAAGGATTCAGATTTTTATCGTTTAGATAATTATCAAAATAATTCTATTTTGGGTTTTCAATCGTTAACGCTGTAGCTGTAGCATGCATTTAGGTACTAGGTGTTAAGAGTGAGCTGACAATTGCATGCAACAACAACTTTTCGTTGATTTATTTTAGTAGCATTCCCTAACTCGCAAGAATTTATAGGAATTTATCAGAAAGCATCCCGTACTCGGATCTCTGGCTTCTTTTGATTTTTAACAGATTAACAGGTTTTATCCAGAAAAGTTGAGGAACGCAACTGTTGTTTCAATGTTGATTGATGATTGATGATTTATTTCGTTTCAACGTTAACGATTATGTTTTGTTTCGTTAGTTTAGCTCTGGAAAGTAACGAAATTATTTTGATACGTTTTTTTTGGCGCATCAACAAAACGAAACGAAAGCCGAAACCTTAAAATGACCTCAGAAGATAAATAAACGCAAATGTAAGAATTTTGCTCCATGTGTTCATTTTGAAATTCTGTCGACGTACTAAGTATTTATATCTACAATGCTTCCTGGAGCTAGTTTTAATAAAAATTTAATTTGACTTTGATTTCCAAAGACGTCGCTGAAAATGTATTTTTTCACTCTGCTAACTTCCCCTTACATGAATTCACGTACGGTGTTTTCGTTTTTACCAAAAAATGTCGCCTTTTGATTGCCCCTGTCTCTTTTTGTGTTCGATTCTAAAATAAAGGCAACGGTAAAAAATTTTTGTGTTCGTTTTTTAAAATGTCACACTCTTGTAAGAGAAAGAAGGCACACTCTCTGCCCTTTCAAGCTTTGTCAGGGGGAGATGGTTGCCCGAAAATCAGATGGTTGCTTAAAATGACATTATTATGAAAAGCGTGATCTATGTAGACAAGGACAAGAACATAAAAACATGCCCTTTTACAGGGTTAAGTGTAACATAAAAGATATTTTGCACCGTGAAACGAATTTAGATTCCATACATACAATTTACTAATTTCCCTACTGGGTTCTTTTATTTCTATTTATATATGTATGTATATGTGCGCATATGGAGTTACGAGTTACCATGATCGTCTTGCTTATGGCATACTTTTAGGCTCAATGTATAATCGAACGCAGGCGGGCGATGTATTTCGATGTTATGATCGTTTTCTCTAGCTTAGAAATGCTCAAGTACACATAGTCATATAGATACATACATACATGTATGTGCATAAATTCAAGTATTCTTGTTAGTGATGTACTTTAATTGATGCTATACCTTATCGGGTACAGAGTAGGAGAAATTTGCTAGACGCATTAGTAGGGAGTCGTATGCCGAGGTTCAGTGAAAGCTCTTGCGAATGGTACGGTAATAACAACCTTGTTGTCCAGCTTTGAGCTATCAGTAGAAATGGCGGTATACCCTGGTTTCAGGTTTGATTGGTTCTCCCATTCGCTTCTCTTCGAAACTCTAATAGAAAAAATGTTTTCAAATGTAAAAGAGTCAGTAGAACATCAAGCGCCTTGATGGGGTTGGTAAGTAAACTTCCCGTGATTAGTATGTATGTAGTTAGCTCGCTGTGCGCTATCCACTTTGTTCCTACAAGTGGAATACGGTAATTCCATAAAAAATGATCAGTCGGTCTCACAAGTGCCCATATTTTCTCCACTTCTGCCTTGCAGACGTAGAACTCGCTTCTGGCTTTCCTGGAGCGATCCGCAAGATTTCAAATGAATGTCAGCCACACTCCAATGGGAGATGGTGGATAAGAATTGAGTATCTAATTGTGCAAAGCACTATTTCAATTTCGCGAGATTAACCTTAAGTCCTCTGCCTAGATCCTGTGGGCTTATGATGCAGAGATCGTTATGTATATATTCGAATAAAGTTTGGCGATGCTTACCCGATGATGTTAGTGCCATGTCGTATTCAGAAAAAAATGACTTCACAGCCGCTATTCTGCATTTTGAGATTGATTGTATTTTTTTAAGGTTCCAGAGTATGGTAACAGGACTCCTCCATGAGGCATAGCTTGATCTGCATGTCTAAGTATGAAAATGTCCCATATCTGAGGAGTTAGTTGCTGGCTGAAGAGGGAGTCTTGCGAACTTCAGCAGAGCCGACCAAGCCGCATTTGAATGAGTGACGTGATACCGTCTTCTGGGAATACATCACTAAGTAGGTCAAGAAAAACGTCTCTTAATTTCAAATCAATTTCGTGGAGCGCAATGTACATAAGTTTTGCTTTAAAAGTAGTGGTTATCCGATGGAAGACGCTATCGGATATGTGTATCAAGCAGTCATTATAGAATTTTAAGAAGAGTGGAGGTGGGGGTTTTTGGTCTAAAGACATTGGACTTGACATGCGATGCCCTGTCCCCTTTAGTGTACAGACTATCCCAGGCTTTACCCACTTCCTGGGAATGTAGCAATTGCTAAGGCATGCTGAGAAGTGGGCCTAGTAGGTCGAACGCTCCTGAATTTCAGGGAGCAGTATGCTCAGTGTAGCCTGAGGAAGTAGGTGCTCAAAACTACTTATATGTATACATGCATATGTCTTTCATTTCGTTACAAGATAAGGTCCATACACGGTCTGACCTTTGGATACACTTTTGGGCTACTGGTGTTTTTGAGGGTTATTCGCTGTTTCCACTGAAGTTTATCAATGTAAGCTTGTGAACTATTCGGGCAGACTGGTTCCCCAAGATCCGGTTCTTTTTGCAAGATTAAACACTTTCCTCTGCTTCGTCTTGAGGTCTTGCTCATGGCAAGAGACCACGATTGATGTCGGTGGCATAATTGTGAGCAAAGAAATGGGTTCCACTTATGAACGACCACGATCCTTCGTAACGGTCCTATATTGATGAAGAAAAACATTTCCGGGGGTGAAAATTCACTTTCACAGTTTGAAATGATAATTGCGATTGTTCTCCTTTTTAGAAATTTTGAGGCGCAAAATAGGTTTTCAATACTCTAATTCCCAGTTTTACGAAAGCAATTCAAGTGAAAAATTATTTTTTTTATTTGAATTTTACATGGAAATTGACAGTAAAAAAAATATATATTTTCACTTAAATCGCTTTCGTGAATCCGGCAATAATATATATAATAAATAAAATATAGTTAAAGATTTTTATGAAAATTTATCACTTATTTTTTGGCTCACAAGATATATCCGCTCCGAGCGTATTCCAAAACCATTGCCACGGTTAGTATTTTGTGGTCATGGAAAAAGGGGTCGCCATCAAATTTGTAAGTTTTCCCCTTGAAAAGTTTCAATTTGCGATTAAAAAGTTCTAAAATTTTCAACAAAAAAAATGCCTTTCGTAACTACATGTACATTAGTTTGAATATTGTTTGCAAAAAGTCGACAGAAATTAACACATTTTAGGTACATTAGATCGCACCACATTAAAAGCAAAAAAAAAGTTCGCCTTATACCCCTGAGTATTAAGCATTGTTGTAAGTCAATTAAAAAAATATATTTTTTTTAGCCGAAACCAGGGGTCACTTTTAAATTTTTCGGTGATACCTGTATTCCGAAATATATATATATTTTTTAACAGTTCTATTGGAACAATCAAAATGCTTCCTCAGCAATGACTTTGGAGAGCCTTATCTAATTTAATGACATTAGAGTGGTAGAGAGTGAGATCTGCTGGGTACGTACTAGAACGGGGTACTTGAGGTCAATGAAGTTTGGAACAAAAAATCGTCTCCGCGACTCAAGAAGATCGATATATAAGATCCGACAGTAAGTGTCGAAGATCTGGTCAAATATTTAAAAGGCGAGCCCTACGTTCGGCAAACAAAATTTTTTGTTCGAAATTGCCTTGCAAAAACACTTTAGGCTCAGAGCAAACCACTTTTTTTATGGTAACGTCTAATTTATATACATAGGTATGTATTTCGCAACAATTCTTAAAAAAAAAATCAAGTAAAGAATGTTTTCCTAATGTCTTAGCGTCAATGTTGGGGCACGATGATGGGTGGTAACATTGTTGTTGTAGCAAAGCTTCCCAGCTGCGGCACACTTGAGCGCCATGCGCCTCATTCCCTTCTGTATATTGAAAATTTTGCTGCAACGCAACCTTTGCTGTAATCGCGGCATTGCTATACGTCGTGACTATTTCATCGAAGCATAAAACGCCAAAGAACGAAGACAATAATAGTTGGCCAAAATATGTAGTTGTTCAGCGGGTTGGGGGTTAGTGGTGCTTATGGCTATAAACTTTAGTAGACGTAGCGCTAAGCAATAAGCAAAAACAAAATCTTGAACAAAAATAATAACAATACTAACAGGCATGCAAAAATATCACCTCACGAGTAGCCAGACACCAGCCAACAACCAACCAACCAACCAACGTAGCAACCCAAGCAAGCAACCAGCAACTAACAATCCAGGCGTCATTCTCATACTTTAGGCAACAAAAATTGCCGATCATTAAGGCTTAGAAATTCTGTTAGCTGCACGTTTTGCTGATGGGTGAAATGCGTGCTTATCATTAGTGGGGACGGGAACGAGTCAAAGCGGTGGAAATTTGCATACAAAGAAAAGTGCTCATATGAATGGCTTTTGAGTGATGGGTCAAGTGACGAGTAGAAAAGTCTTTCATACATATGTACATACATACATACGTTCATATATATGCGGTGTCCTATTAGCAACATACTTATGTACATTTACTAGCATGCAGTTTCTTAGGAATAAGCATAGGTACATACATATAGGTCAGTCCATGTCGAATCGACTGATACTTGGAATCGACCATTTTTGATTTGAATGAATTTGGTTCAGAACTTTTCTTATATCATATTACAAAATGCGAGAGGAAACATTGAAGACAATTTTTTTTCAAAGCTATTATATGTACATACATACATATCGTAGCGAAAAATGGTTTCTTGAGTATCCAAGGTGTCTTTTTAAGATACGCAATTTAAACTTAAAAATTTTTTTGCAAACCCCAAATATAGATATGATAAAATTTTTATTCAATTTAAATTTATTTGTCAAACTATCGAATGTGCAAAAATGCTTTTTCCATTACGATACCTTGCGCATGTGTTTAGAATGATACGCAAGTTGGCAAATCGTCAAATTTCTAGTCTTATTAGAAGCAGAGGATACTGGTTTTAACAAAGTGTCGAAGCACACAATTTTTCCTAATGACAACAACATTTTTTACCGCCGTTTTTTTTGCTCTCCAGAAAAATACCCATTTTCACATTCGATAGTTTGACATGGTAGCGGCGATATCTTAAAAAAATCTTCTTGAAAATGTCAGGATATTATAATATCAGTTGAAATAAAATTAAATTTAAAAAAATTAAAATTTTTATATAAAAAGAGTGAGCCAAAAATCAAAAATTCGTAAATGTAAGTGTTTGCTTTTACTTATTTTATATATTTTATAAATTCTAAAATTTTTCCATTTTTTTTAAACGAGGCCAAAATTTTGTACCCAGAATAGTTTTTGAGATATTCAGAAAATAAACTTGCGAAATCCGTTAAATTGTGAAATTGTGATCTCTCGAAATTGTTTTCCTCTGGCAGAACTTCGTTATATGATAAGAGAAAAGTTCTGACAAAAATTTATATTTCTGCTTCCTATACTTTCGGTAATATATATATATTTTTAATGAAAATAATCCTGCTTAGTTTATTTCCTTTTCATCCTAAATCTACAAGACCAGATATCTCCGGCCCATGTACAATATCCCATGGAGCGCCCGAAGCCATGGCTAAAAACCAGCTCCATCAGTTGCTTAGATCTCGGAAGCTTTTCCCAGATCTGGACAGAGGTCAAGGTACATACGTATGTGTTCATGCCGAAAGCAGACTTAGACTCTCTTAGCAGATGGTAAAAGTACCGGCTCTTACACCTCCTAAATGCATGGGTTCAAGCTTTAAATTTAAGCGTACAGTCAAGCATCTAGGAGAAATTCTCGACAGTAAGCTGCTCTGGAATGACAAAACAACGGGACATATTAAGTAAGTCACAACAGCGCTCTTCACCTGCCAAAAGGCGACTGATACACATAACAGGGGGTTTCTCATCTCACTGGATCTACACGGCCATTGTGTGTTCGATCTTGCTTTGAGGGATCCTAGTCTGGTGGCCTACCCTTAGTAAGTCAATAGCGCTTGAACAACTCCTGAAAGGTGGGAGGAAGAATCTTCTCCCCTGAGCTGAAACTAGAAATATCTCTTCGGCTTCCTGACTACTGTAGCGTATACCAGATGCGAGTGTTGGCTATCCAGTAGGCTCACTCGGCACCTAATAAGAAAACGAAGGAGAAGAGACAGGGTTTTACCTTCTCTGGAAGTCAAGCAGGTCTGAAGGCGCTTGACTCATTTGTGGTTAACGCAAGATCCCTTACTGAATGCCACAGTTCTCTTAACGAGGTGGCCCAGCTTCTAAGAATACAACTTATGTATATGGGCACGTGGACACCAAGGTATTGCGTCTCATGTACAAAACGTGAGCTCGAGCTCCAACTCGATTTAACAGTGCAAATTCTTGAGCTTGAGCTCACCTCATCAGTAAAAAAATTGAGTCTGAGCTTAAGCTCACTTTTTGTACAAATAGGCTCAAACCGATCAGGAGAGCACAAAAAAGACATACATACTTCTACGGTTCTGCTCGCATTTGGCTAATGTCAGTTATTTTATTGCATCTAAACCAGGATTCCAAACAGTTATTGTTTCAAATGCGCAGCATCGACTGCGACATCAAACTTCTTACTCAGGGGCTCTTGAAGTCGCTGAATACGAATCTGACATAGAATAAAAAAAAAAATCGAAATGGCGTATCCAATATGGTGCACGATATTTTGAAATCGATCTGATAAGCTTGATCCTTGTTACCCAAAGCTTTTTGTGGTCGCTGATTGCGAAGCCAAACTCACAACTGAAATATTCAAAATGGTGGATCCAATATGGCGAACAATATTTTTTAAATTCGTTGAATTTATTTTAAATTGTTCCGAGGGTGGTTTGAGGTCACAAATTATAAACTGATTGTCAGATTTTATAAATTCAAAATGGCCCATTCAAATCACTTCCAAAAAATTTTACAACATAAGTGGATCCCATAAATTTGTACGAATGAGTCCGTTTAAAATCAATTATAAACCACTAAATTTCACATGCCGCATATTTGCTGCACAAGTAAACTACGAAATAAGAAAAGAGAATTAGAAATAAAATGACGCAAACACCATTATGGTCCTAAGCATTTTCTAGGTTATCTGTTAATCGGCAAGATTAATAATTTTCTAAGCCTAGTAAAATTTGTAACTTACGTCCTTCAATCTAAAGCAGTGTATTATTTTATGTCACCAACAAGCTTCTTTTTATGTTTTTGAACTGTTACACTTCTTAAAATAACATGATTGAATAAAGTCTTCCCTATTGTCTACAATACAACTTTTTTCGTCATTATTAATCTTCTCACCTTTGACTATTTTTTTTGCTTATTTTTAAGGGTTCACTATTATACAACTTCTTTATAAATTATTCTAAAAATTATTTTGCAACAACTTTCTATAAATCGAAATTAAAATGACTTGAATCAAATTCAATACTTGACTGCATGCAACTTTTAACTGAACTCTGTCCCTGTGTGCAAATTAAGAGCAATTTATAATAATAATATGGTCATAAAGTAAAAAATAAAACTCTGTAGAATTGAAATAAGTGAAGGTTTTGTGGCACAAGGGCGAATAGGAATTGAAAATGTCCTTTTATAACTTCATGTTTGAATGTCATTGAAAGTTTTCAAGAGTTATTCTTGAAAAAAGTTTACGTAGATATCTATGTATGTACATATGTTCGTTAAGAATTAATATGTACATTGTACACTGCATGGTTATAGCATAATCATTGTCTGCACATGCAGTGGCCGGAAGGAAACGAAAAATCTGTGCTTGAACGAGTCTTGTTTGCACATGTCGGGGGAAAAAAATTAATTTGACAAGCCACTTGTGTGGTTTATTTCGCTCGTTTATCATTCCAGAATCACCTTTGTCGCTCTTTTAGTTCACAACAAAACATATCTATGTACATTGGGGTGGTCCTTAAAAAATGAAATGAACGATTTTTTAGTCTCACCCTTTCAATCGCTAACACCACTACCGAGACAGAGGGCAAAGTCCAGATTCCTCTATGGAGACTCAAAAAATTAAAATATTTTTTTTTTTTACTAATACCCAAAATCGATACTACCATAATCAAAGATATCACACATAAATTTTGGTTCCGATTGGAGTCAACTAATGCGTGTCGCAAAGGGGTCAAAGGCCAGATGCCTCTAAGGTCTCAAAAAATTAAAAATATGTTTTTTTTCATTTAATGCCAAGGGATCGATACTTCTGAAGTCGAGGATGTCACATATAAATTTTAGTCCCGATTAAGGTCGGTTAAGAAGTCCAGTGAGGCTAAGGAAATTGTATGTAAAAATTTGCTCCCTACATCTAAGGACCACCCTAATGAACATACATACATATGAATACTGGCAAATTTGCACCGGCTTTTTATTACAAACTTGCAAAAAGCACTAAAAAATTACTCTCACAAATGCAGCCAGAATAAACGCACTAAATATGAACAGATCACTTGCATCGAACTATATAATTTATTTTCAAAACCAAAAAAAAGAAAACTTGAGCGCCAGCAATTGGGGGAGAAACAATTAAGTGGGAGAGTGAGCAACGAGAACATTGCAAACTTATAATTTGATCAATCAACGCTAGCGTTGGAGTCAACGTCAGCGTTCCGAATGCTGGCACTAACACATACCACATTAGGCATCGGAGGCACGTACATATCCATATGTAACAGACAGTAATACAGACATACTTGTAAGATGCACAGTGGAGCAAATCCATGTAGAGTGCGTCATGTACGCCACCGGCCGGTCATACCGGCATGCGAAAGTCAGCAAAAGTGGTTTTGCCTTTTGAGCTTTTTGCTGCCAAAGTCAACGTATGTACAACATGGCAGCAGCAACTTGCGCTGACTGCGGCAAAGTCAATTCCACAGATCCATTGGGCAGAGGTTTTGGCGAGCTGACTGGTTAGGTGATCGTGTCGAGACGCAACGCACATCAGTCTCGTCAGTGAATCGCGTGTGTGCAGTACGCGAGTGGGCTTTCGTGCGCCGGCTAATGAATGGTACATAAA
>NW_023463502.1:13531-13707 GCF_013731165.1 Rhagoletis pomonella | reverse complement strand
CTTAAATGTACTAAAATTTAATGGTCTATAAAACTACATACTCAAAACTTTTCTAAAAAATATTTTTTTTAATTTCTGGCGAATTTTTTTTTTATAACATGTCAAATTTTTCTCATGAAATTTTATTTTCCGTTTAAGGGAAATCGTACAATTGTTGACTACTATTTTTTAGTTTG
>NW_023463502.1:0-8531 GCF_013731165.1 Rhagoletis pomonella | reverse complement strand
CCGTTTAAGGGAAATCGTACAATTGTTGACTACTATTTTTTAGTTTGTAACATTTATTAACTTGGTTGGACGAATCGATTTTCTTTAAAATCTCTACTTTTTCTGCACTTTGCACTAACAAATTTAATAAAAATAAATAAAAATGCGAATCCCGAGGTCAACTGGAGGGAGGGTCTTGACTTTACTGTTATTAATACAGCTACGTACATAAATATGTAATTGTGTACTCGTAAAACAAAAGTAACTGTATCGTAAAACTTTCGAATTGTCAGTAACGGCTGAGAGATTGAAATTGCATTAAATTGAGACCGACCGGAGTCCAGGCATGTGAGCATGTATCAAAGACAAACATAACGAAAAAGAGACATAACTTTATTACTTAATTTTACAGCACGTTTTCCTATTGTGCTAGGAAAGAATTAGGCCTAAAGCCACAATTAATAATTGCTAGTTGCCGCCTCTAAACACAGCAATTTACAGCTGAATCGCAGGCAGTTATATCGGTATTCTTGGTGCCAATTTGTGTATATCAATACATATATGAATATCAATCAGATTTTGGCTGTGAGGACATCTAAATAATAATATAGTTAAAAAGAACAAATCCAATGTAGCAGCATATTAATTTCAATCGCAAAAATGCCCCTTTGAAAGTGCACAATTTAGAATGACTGACATTCATTTCAGATCAAGAACACAACAAATGTACATACAAATATTTTGGCGCTTAAACTTTTGCCAATTGTTTGGCCGAGCTTCTCCTCCAATTTTCAGTGTGCATCTTGATGGTTTTATATAAATGGAAGTACCTACAGATTCGATCATTGGCCCTAGCAACATCTAAAAAGATCTGAGTGTACTTGGCTCCTGAAAGAAGCTATCGAAGGACATACATATACAATATTTTCCATTTGAAGCAGACAAAAAATATAGATTCCTACATTTGTGTGTTAACATCAACTGACATATCACAAATTAAAGGATAACATCGGCCAAAAATTTACATACAGGCATATGCGCACAAAAATGCTCAGAACTTCTTTTAAAATTCCAGAATTTGTTTGCCTTGCCACTAAAACTGACTTAAATGGATATGTGCAAATAATTTTAAATACAAAAAAACCACAAATAACTTTACAAATAACATTACAAATGCTGGACAGCAAGGATGTAAGGCGTTATCCTTGAGCCAAATTTCTTCAAACTTGCAAATTTATTCAAATGCTGATATGTTGGCTTAACTTAATTACTTTAATTGAGTTAAACTTGTTCAGCTTATGGCTTTCAATCTTCTTGGCGTTATCGTTATTTCGATTTTAACTTATTTTTCTATGTACATATAAATATAGGGCGGCAGCAATTTGTCGTAAATTTAAATTTTGCTGTATGTCGTGCTGTTCGGAGCAACAGTTGCTGTAGTAGCTGAGTAGCTGAGACTAGCTAGCGGCAAGGACGAAGAAAATAGCCTTTTTGTTTCATTTCCATCAATTAGTTTACGTATTTCATTGAAACGTAATAAATCTTTAGTTTAGCAGGCAATTCATCGCCACAACTAGGCAAAACATGGCTTATATCGATATAAGTAACTACATATGTATGTATGTATATGCAAAGACAATTATTGTACGAGTTGTTGATCGACGTTTTGCGTGCTTCTTCCTCTATGTATGTATGTGCTCTGCGACGTTTTCATGCCTGTAGTACGCTCGTATGTGCCAACACCAATGGGGCTGGCTATATGCTAGCAACTGTGTAGCTCTTCACGTTTGTCCGAAGATTTTCATTTTGAAATTCTAATTTAAATTGAATTTAATTTGTCACAGACGTGGCAAATTGGATAAAGCTATTGTTAGCAGCTATGCATCTTTTCACAAGTGCCTTTGTGCACTGTCGTGTACATTTACATATACATACATGGTCAATTTACGGTAAATTATTTGTACACGATTTATTGGTTATAAATAAATAAGACAATTGTGATTCGACTTGTTCTTATTGATTTGAGAGGCAATTATTCTAAGGCGAAAAATTGTTAAATATCCTTTGGATAATTGTTTTCGATTCGAAAGTAATTAATTTTCAATGAGACTCTGGAGAAAAGAGGCAATTAAATAAAAGCTCAAAGTTTGCGTCGTATTCTTCTGTATTTTGCCCGTGCTTGATATTCGTTATTTCAACCCATTAACATTTAATAAAAATGGCATACCTATGAACCAATTGATCCTGGCATACAATCGTAATTTTTTCTGTAAGCAGTTATCTATATATGGGTAAGCTATATATAAAATAAGCGAAGGGAATTTTTTACCAGGACAAAAGATCTCCACCGTTCGCTCGATTCAAAAATTAGATGTCAAGTTAAAGTGCTTGGCCTGTAGATGTGCAAACTGGTTTTATTTTTTCGAAAAGAGTTGCCATATGTTAAACAATTAAACACAAATTATTTAATAATCGACACCATCAGATCCGAACCGTTCGTTGGATTTTCAAAGGGAGATATCAAATTAAATCGATTTACCTGTTGATGTGCAACAAGGCTTTCAAAAGGAGATGCCACCTGTTCAAAAAAATGTAATTCAAATGATTTAATAAGTTAAATTAAATATAACAATATGGGTATCAATCGAAATAGTTTTAAAAAGGCTTTATTTCTTAACTTCAGGTAGAAGCGTTGCCATCTGTTTCCAAGCATTTCACGTTGAATGCACTATGTGGAGCAAAGCATTTTGGAAGTGTTTTTTCAGGCATAAATGTTCGCTATAGCTGAAGAATGCCGTCTCTTAGGACGTGATTAGGGTTGCCAGATTTTGAAACGGAGAAAGGAGTACATTTATATTTTCGATAGAAAAAATGCAGTACAAGACCTAAAAAACGAGTACAATTTGTTTTTTTTTTTTTTGTGCAATTTATTGTTACAAATTACCATTAATTAGGTACAAATAAACAAAGATATTTTATAAATCTTTTTCAAAGCAACAATAAATGTTAAAATAAATAACTAAATGGGCTGGCTTTCCAATAAGGGCGGTCGTTAAAGAGATAATGATCAAAGGGGGAGTGGGCGTGGCACCCAATTGTGATATTTGGAGATTTTTCTAATGCATCCCCAGGGACCCATAGGGGGCCTAGGTGGTCTGGGGTGCTACGCCCACTCCCCCTTTCTCACCACCTCTTCAATGAGCGCCCTTATATGAAATTTTCCACAACTAAATTCTTCAAAAGAATTCCAAACTCCTTCTGAATATATGGTCAGTTTTTTTTAATTTAAGCCTTATAATTAATTTAATATTTTTCTGATTTTTATACCCGAGCGCTCTGCACCTACCTTGCTATGACCATGCCTACACCTTTTCACTACCACACTTAACTTTGCTTACTAAATAGTGTTTGCCACAATATGAATGGCAAAGTACAGGGATATCGATATATCTTTCCCTACAATCTTCAGAAATTGGTTCAAAGGTGGCGCACGGCGGCAGGCTGTCATATAACCAAGCTCATGTGGCCCGCGTACAATCCTAAGAGAACGCACAAATTATTAAGTTGAGTCAACTAGAATAGAAACCAGTCGAGCTTTTGGGCGAAATATTCTGCGCCAAGTTCGCCAACAAAAGTAGTAACGACCAAAATATCTTGATGGAAACTTCCCGATAATAGCCACGCACGGCTCCAAGCGAAGAAGAAACGTTTCGGTACGGTAATGAATTCACCAATATTTCACACGAAAAAATAAAAATAACTGTTAAAGCCAACTACCACTTGGATGTTATTGCTGTGCGAGCAATCAATTAATTTCAATGACACTTGGCTCCTCAATGCTTTCCTATCATTTTTTCACTTTCGTTTTCGTGCTTATATTTCTTTCTTTTTTTTTTTGGTTTTTCTTGAAATTTCATGCAATCGAGTAGACAATTTTTTATTTTTCTTTTTTCGATTCGATTCTTCTTCCTTCTTCTTGCTTACGTCAATTTCGCCCACAGTTCAATTCATGAGCCAGATAGCGATGTGGAAAGGCAACAAAATCAAAATTGTCCACAACGAAAACTGTAACAGAAAAAAGGCAACAACAATAAGAACTCTGACAAGAAGCCAAAAAACAAGAGCAACAACAACATGTTAATACATTTAAGCAAATATGTCAACAGGGCTAAGTGTTGTTTCGTGCTTTCTTTTTCAATTCTTCAATTACACGCTATTTGGCACCAGTCAGCGACACCATCACTTACATACATACCATTCATTCTGCTGCCCAACAACACTTGGCTCGCTAGCCTGCTAGCCTAAACTTCACGAAATTGGCCCACACTGCTTGCTGACCATCTTGGCTGCGATACCTCGACATTTGACACTGACTTAGAGTGCAAAAACAAGCACAACAGCGACGGCAAAAATCGCAGGATAGGAAAGTGCGGCTTAGCAGCAGTCTTTTACCGATGCACATATTTACTTACCTCCATAAACATACATACATACATACATTTGCGCACTTAGAATTTGCGTGCGTGCCTCTGCGTGAGTAGTGCACGCAGTACCCGGTCTTTGCTGTGCTTGAATTGATTCGATTTCGCTGTGGGCGCAATAATGAAGTGTCAAGCGATGTATTTATCACCGAAAATCGAACAAGTGTCGCGTAGCAAAAGGCTGAATGCCTGACACCACATCTCGTACAGCACTCGAATGGGGAAAGCAAGGTCGCTACGACGCGTCGGACTTTGTGACAGGCGCGGGGCTGATAGCGTGCGTGTTGACCGATGCTAACGACAAGTAAACTAAAGATTTACATTTTCAGCACTTGCAGAGGTTTTTTTCAGGTTTTTTTTTTCAGTGGCGAATTCGAGATAAGAGCACAGGAGGTGCAGTAGGACCGTGCAAGTGGCAGCACGCCATGTCCCTTTCTTCAAACAGTGTACAAGTTTGGGCGAAAAATAGGATTATTGAGTGTTTCCTTATTTTGTTTATTTTCTTGTCGCAGTTGTGTTGCTTTTGGTCTATTTTGACCTCGATTCTATTGACTTAAGCCTATCCCGTGTTGCTATTCATTCTTTGTTTTTGTTTTTTCTTTTTGCAAAGATTTTATTTTGCTTGTTTTTTTTTTGTTTCGTTGTCGCTGTCTAATCTCTTTTTGGGTATTTCGCTTTCTGCTACCTTTTGCAGCTACGTATACTCTTTTGCTTTTCCATTTTCTTATCTAGCCTTATTGTTTTTGCTTTTGCGCCTAAGGATATACTACTTTCCCAATTCACCGGCATTTTTATTTGTTTGTTTTTTTTTTTGGTTCATTGTACTTTTCGTCCTTTCTTTTCTTCAGTAGCTATTGTTTTGCTTGCTGAGAAGATAAAAATGTCAACGCGTGTCTTTTTGTTGTCAATTGGTAATAATAATGAAATAATGTCAAATTAAGGCAGAAATCGGAAGTCGACAATTTGCGGGCGTATACGAGATTACCGGTATAATAATAAATATGTGTGAGTGAGTGTGTTGCTCAATGCCTTTGGTTTAGTTTTGGTGAGTGGCATTATAAAACAAGTAATGGACTGTATATATTGCTCGCTTGGTGGAAGAACGCATTAAATGAAAAAAATAACGGCTTAAAAACTTTTTAACCAGGAGTTTCCCCTGAATACAAAAAGTATTTAATAACTGGAAAATGAGGAAATTATGTAAAATCAGGGACCGAAGCAATTACGAGTTATATTGTTATATTTTGTTAATATTTGCTATCAAATACAAAATAAATTTCTAAATTTTATTGTGTGGATTGATTTTTTAAGTTTGATTTTTTTCTTTTAAAAATTTAGTGCCCGTTTTTTAATGAGAAATAATTTTTTAATCAAAAATAAAACTCCTTTCTTGAGCGATTTTTTTTTTGTTGGAAGTTTGAGAAACTTGTCAACATATCATAACTCAAAAAAAAACTCGAGAAAAATGTTTTTAAAATTTTGAATTTATATATCGTTACCTTAATTCACATAGACCCTAACCAACTAATTTTTTATTTTGCAAGAAAAGAAATAAATATTATAAAAAAATTTCCAAACACAGGTAGGGCTTTCTAAAAAGTGGCAACAACTCCGTTGT
Source organism: Rhagoletis pomonella (assembly GCF_013731165.1). NCBI lineage: Eukaryota > Metazoa > Arthropoda > Insecta > Diptera > Tephritidae > Rhagoletis > Rhagoletis pomonella. The sequence continues at coordinate 2,453 of NW_023463502.1, read as the reverse complement.
TTGTGGTACTAAGGCTTTAGAATTTTTATTGAAGTTGTATTTTAATACATCCTACCAAAATCTGTGAAAAACTCAGTTTCGAAAAAGTGTTGGTTAGGGCCTTTGTGAATTAAGGCAAAGACATACTTCCATGGTAAAACTTAGTAAATATTTTGTTCCAGTGCCGACGAAGCAGCAGAACAAATACATAACCAACCCTGCCTTACTTTCCCCACAACCGAAAACCATGATCTGAAGAGAATTATTGCAGCCTATAATCGGGGCAGAGAGTATAAAATATAGAAAGAATTTACATCAAGGTATAGTACAGCAATACCCGCTGTCAAACCACAACATTCATACGGTTACTAATAGGCTATACGACACTAACCGACCAGCGCATCGTAACAGGGAAGTCAAGAAACGTTTTCTAGAGCACCAGCAGGCCGACTCATCGGTTTTTTTTTTTGTTGTCGATGCAATGAGGCCAACAAAAGTACTAAATATTTTGTTCGATTTGGTACCTATAGGACTTTTTATTGAAAATTCAGCTATTAACTGTGGAATAAAATTACGGGATATCGAATACTAGAAAGAAATCAGCAGATTATTATACTACATAAATAGATTCAAATCTGATATGAAAAGCGCTGCCCACTGACTAAATCGTATCAAGAAAGAAAAATGAAAGTCCATGGAAATTATTTCGACATTTGATTTTTCTTTAGTAGCTGCCTCCGTTGAAATGCTATGTACGGCAAAATCACTCAGTTTTTGTTTGACCCTCACAATGAGAAGTTATGCAGAGTTTGATTTAAGAAGCTCATCGCGCCCAAACTCATCACATTAATTAAAGTAAGTATTTTAGAATTAATTTTACACTACTTTTTTAATTTTATCATTCATTTAAAAATCTCAGAGTTGAATTTTCACGGAATGTTTGCATTTTTTCTAAACTATTTTGAGTTGTATGTTTTACCATTTGATTTTGTAATTTTTTTTTTAGATTTTTGTACTAAATAGCTGCTAAATTTATGTCAACTAAATGAACTTTTACGAAAATTTTTACACATTGCGTCCGAAATTGACGGTTCACCATATTGCGCCAGACGAAGGGTTGAAGGGCAACACCAGCCAGAAAAACCCTTTACTGCCACATAAATATATTATTAACTACCTTTCAAATGCTACATAAAAGCTTCGTCAAACAATTTTAAATTATCATACTTTGTGCGCTCGCACGTTGCATTCATCAGACCCTTTAAAGGCAAATTTGAATTTTTGTACTTAAATTTGTACGCTGTCATCGCCGCTTTCATTTAACTTACGCACAACTTTGCACTTCACTTGATGGAAATAATTAAATTTCTCTTTATTACTTGCCCGACTGAAAGGCCCCCGAGTCGAACTGCAGTTAGGCAGCCAACCACTTACGAAAATATTCTACGTGAGACTTTCGAAGAATTTAAAAAGGAATTTCTTAATGAAAATATCACAGCAGTCAGTGCAAAGTTAACAAAAACATTTCTTAGCCTTTTCTTTTTCCAGCATTTTCTAGCGGAGAACAAAGAATGGAGTTACCCGAACGAAAAAGGATAAAATTGTACGCAAAACAAAAAAAATTGGACAGCAAAAGGGCAAAATTAAAAAGTGCAGAGTAAACGGCCTGCAGGTCTACCGCTAATGCATTATAAGGCCGCCGCTGCTTGAGAGTGGTAAGAAGCTACAAGTAAATAAGACATGCAGGATAAGAAAAAGATTTAGACAAAAAACTGGGCACGCAAAGTGGCGGAGTGAGTTGGTCGATTGGCTGAAATGACTAAATAAATGGGAAAAAGTTGAAAAAAAGAGCACTCGGTCACCTGTCATATTTTAAAGAAACCGAAACCCAAAATAACAAATGAGGGGAATAGGGTTTAAGCGATGTACAGCAAAAAAGTAAAGTTAAAAATACATCAAAAGAAAATTAAAAGGGTCGCTTCTGGGCTCTTGGGAAAAATTTAAAACTAATCAAAATAAAAAATTTAGTTTTCCCTGTTGCGCACAGCCTCTGTTTTCACATCTCCTTATTTCACTATTACACTATTCTCGAGTTCGTTGCACTCAGCCAGCATTCATTGAATGTTTCAACTTTTTTCGCAGCCACAGGCAACAAGTTTGCAAATAGTTTGCCTATAGAGAAACTTTCTTGAGACGTTTTTTGCCTTGCTTGCTTTTCTTTGGCTAGGTTTTGTTCAATAGAATATTGGTCGAAGAATGTGTAGGAGGAGATATAATGTAACTAAAAAATGAATACGAATAAGTATACTGTTATCTAAGCGGAAATTTTGTATAGCAAAAACTTGATGTAGGCGTTCGGCAATCAATGAACATTGTAAATAGTGCAGCTTTTGTAGTAGTTAGCATAAAATAATTTAACAAATGAGTAGACTGACAGTTTGCTGGAGTCAAAGCAAACCCTGCAAGAAACTACT
>NW_023463501.1:0-13711 GCF_013731165.1 Rhagoletis pomonella | reverse complement strand
ACTATGTTTTTAAAACATAAAACGAATGTGCCTAATGTACTGAAAACATAAAACGCATGTAGGTACCTAATGTATTGAAAACGTAAAATAGCAGCACTCAAAGGAAAATATAATAAATTAATTACCAGTTGCATTTTTATACAGCATATGTTTTATTTATTTATTGTTCTTTCTTTTTTATTTATTATTTATTCTAACAATTGTTTTAATTTTCATATAAAGTGTGCTTTACGGTTTTAATTTACAATTCATTGCCATTTTCATTTTAACAAATAGCACACGACATCAACACATTTATTTTTTATTAGGGCAATTCATCTCAACGCGTGAACGCCTCGTACACTTACTTAATTTTGTATGGAAAGCCGACACAGTTACGAGGCAATTACCCGTTTAGATAAATACCCTGAGTGTAATTTTGTATCTACATACATACATACATACATATGTATATATGGATAACATATCGCTCACCAGACCTGTGTAATGATTGAATCAATTGAGTGTGCATTCTCATTTTTTTCGTTTCAAAAATGTGATTGTTTGATTTAAAAAATTTAACAACCACTCTTGAGATTGGTTACAAATTGTAAACACAAAATATGTAGTGTGTTATGGAATGGTTGACACCCATTCACATAGAGAATGTGAATGCAAAAAAAGAACTCAATCATGTATGATTGGACGTTTATGGGAATGCAATCTGTCAATATCATTCAGTACTAATACTATTTGTTGTATCAGGGTTGAAATTTTTGTACTCAAAATGTGAAACCAGAAGATTGCCATCTCCCTCAAAATAAGTAAACAAATAAATATTTGGTGCTAAAATATTTTTCTAAGTGTTTGGCCGAACTTCTGCTCAAACTTGAGGCATGAGTTCTGATTTTATAAGAAGAGTTTTCAAGGCAGAAATATACTCGAAGGTTTGCCATTGCGTGCCGAAGGACGACTGCTATTTTGGGTTATGATCTGACCAGGTATTTAACCATGGTCCTATGGAGTGGAAGTACGCACATGTAATTACTCTGCTACGGCGGCCGCCGTAAGTACATGCTATACATATCGTCGTTTAAAGTACAAAACCGCGTATCAAGAAAATGCAAAACCGCGTAATTGCATAAATTATTTTCTAGAGAGTAAAGTCACCCATATTTCAAAATGGTTATCTTTTTTATAAAGCAAACGTATTTCTGGCTAGTATATTTCAGAACGAATGGATAAGAATTGAGCCAAGAGCTTTTGTGAGCAAATCCAATTTTTGGCAGCCAATGTCAGTCACACGGTTTTGCAGAATGACGATACGCGGTTTTGTACTTTAAACGACGATATATATGTACACATATTAGATTATTTATTCTCAAAATGCATGAAAACTATAGTATGCTTGCAAACAATTAATAACATTTTGTGATAAACAGTTTTACAAATGTATTTGCACTTCAAATTTGTATTTTAATAAAGTATTAATTAAATAAATTATTATTGTAAATTATTATTTTAATAAATAGATATAAAGATATTTATACTTGGCAACTCTTGGACTTTTCTTCATTTGTAACAAATGACAGATGTATACAAAATAAAAAAATAATTGTATTTTTCAAATTTAAAGCAAACGGGCGTTCTTTACAAAAAAATGTAGTTAGGGATCGAATTGCGCATATTTTTTTTACAATATCAAGTGCCCACAAGAAATGTTAAACCCATAAATAGCTTAAAAAACGCTTTCGAAAATTCGAAACGAGAGTGAAGTGCAGTGTTCAATTGTGATCGAAATTGCAGGCAAAATTTGTGCGTATGTAATTAATGTTTTACTTATTTGAAGAAATGTTGCCCCTTGTCATTAAAAATAAGCAAACCAAGACCCCCGCGTCCCACTGGTTACATAATACTTGAATAGCCCCTTAATTAACATGTGTTTGTTTTGAGAACGCACGGCCAGTTAAACAGGCATGTCTGAATCGATTTCCTTCATCATTCTTAGCTATTTGATGTGCATTTTTATTGTTATGTGTTGCAAACAGACATTTTAGGAACTAAATGGGTTCTAATCTATGTACTCAAGCGCACTTATTTTTAACAGTTTCCAGTTTATGTAATATTAATCAAAACAGCTTTTATTTATTTTATGTATTATGTGATTTCTGGAAGCGTTGAATACAAAAAAGGGCTGTGACTGGGTTTATGTAATTTGAAATTGTGTTGATGATTACTAATAATAATAGAAAGGCGCTTACATATCGACACAACTAAAAATTTCACATATTTCAGTAGAGCCAATTAAAGATTTTTTGTTTCGTAATTTAGCAATAATATGTCTTGGAACGTAATTATTCCGGATTATATGCAGTCATACTGTAAGCTTTCAAATTATGTATTTTTCTAAACCTGAAACTTTGAATTGCGCCGTTATTGCAGAGGGCCATCGACATATGTTAGTGTTTGGCCGAGCTACTCCTCCGATTGTGGCATGCGCCTTGATGTTGTCGCACAAAGGGAAGGGACCTACAGTTTTACGCCGACTCCTGCCGGGGGCCGACCACTATTACAAAAAACATTTTCTTTTTTTTGTTGGCCGGAACTGGGCTCGGACGCTCACCCTGCGGAATGGTAGTGCGCACTTCTAACCACTACACCACAGCCATCGCCTAATTAATTTTAATCATTAATCGCGATTAAACATTCATTCGTTAATTTTTAGTCATGCATAGACTAACATTTTGTCGACAATACTCGCATAAGATAGTCACAAATTTTCACAAATGAGAAAAGTGATTTTCTTCAAAACTTTTGAATGACGTCTTGACTGAACTTACTAATTCGGAATTTCTACTATTACTTATAGAGTAGGCTATTCATAAAGTCTGGGTAATGAAATAAAAATTTTTCTATTTTAAGTTCCATAAATATAAGGAGACTTTTATTGTTTAATTTATTTTTTGCACATAAACTTGTATCTTGAACTTCTTTTTCCAAAAAGTGAGGATGTCAAAATTTCAATAGATATCGGATGTACGGTAATTTTCCAAAGAGATCTCCTAATAGATAAGTTCATGAAAATTGTTCCAAACGAAAACTTAAAATAGATAAAAAAAAAATAATAACTAAATTTAACTAATTTATATTAGAGGTTTGAAGTTTATCCCACTGTAAGTATGAAATCTTCAGCTATGTGTTTCCATTGTCACTTTTTCGTAGCCATATCAACAGCATGACAATTAAGAAGATTGTGACGTTTCATGCTACCATACGCAATATCTTAAATCCTTCAAATTTTATTATTAACCTTTTGTTTGTTAAAAACATTTTCTTCTTAGATTCGAAACTTGATCAAGCAAAATTGCCTTTGTTTTTGACTAAGAGATGCTCAATAAGCTCAGAATTGTAGTTCTCATTTGCATACATAACAATAAATTATTAATTTTTGTTTCACACCAACTCCAATATTGAATAGTAAAATATATTTTAATCTTACCCAAATAAACAACGATTTAGTTCAATCGTCAACCACATGTAGAGTATAGGGTGGTAATGTGTTAAAGTTTTAAAGTTTTTAAACGTAAAATGACGGCTAATACCTTTTTAAGCGTTTTGTAATTTAACCAAAACTCATTAGCATCCACTCAAGCAAGGAATTATTTACTTTTCAACATGCATTAGCAGAGTGCACTTCTATTTTGTTTACAATTTGGTTGTCAAACACACTACATCGGATCTTTTGACACATTTACCAGAATTTACCACCAGGTAGCTTCTGACAAAGAGATGACCTTACTTACTCTCTTATTTGTCCTCTCAGTTGCCAGAAAACCATGTACGATTTCCGGTAAAATCTGAAAATTCTGCTAAAAAATGTTAATTTCGGACTCATGCGGGTTTACAACTAAATAATATTGGGAATACTTTTGAGGTGTTTGAAGAGGGTTGCGACCTGTTTGAAACTAAATTTATTTATAATAATCATATTTTGGCCTTGACACTTTTGCTAAGTTTTGGCCGAGCTTCTCCTCCGATTTGTAGCGTGCGCCTTTGCTGTCACACAAATGGGAGGGACCTATAAACTTACGCCGACGCCGAACGGCGATACAATTTTTATGATGAGCTATCTTTTTATTAAAGACACTAAGATTTTTAAAATATTTTCACTAAAATTTTATCAACTTAAATGTAAAGCTTATGCGAAGTAGTTATCTAATTTAATGTAAATTTTAAACATTTTCAAGATAAAACATGAATTATATTAAAAACGTAAATGTTAATACAACTGTTTTATATATAATCCCAAACATATGATATAAAATCCCCTCTACCAAAAAACTTAAATTGGGTAACGCCGGTTTGAATTTTTACAATTGAGCAATTGTCAAAAATCTTCATTTTTATCAAAAAGTTATTTACCAGGGTGAACTAATGATTGGTACTGAGTTAAAGAATGCACACACATAAAAGATTGCAGCCTTTTCAATACTCATTCAGTGTTAAACCTTTTTTTGATTGGGCATTGGTTTTTTCAATCTTGCTATGAATATGTTGATGTGTGAATTCATAACTGCTTTGAGAGAATGGAAAATTCAAAAATTTGAAACCTCAATCCTAAGCGAAGAATAAGTAATGAAAACTGGATAGAAAAAAATTGTTGATTTAAAATTGAAAATGATTTCACACTTACACAGCTCTGTCGCTCACTTACTAAAATAGTAGTGGTATTCATCTAAACCGATAACTTTATCAAGCAGATAATCTTATAAGTTTATGCACTCTGTTACATGAACGACCCACACTCTCTTTTCGTTTACACATGCGACAATAGTCGTGTTTTCTTTGGTTATAAAGCGCAGTGTCACTAACTTTATACTACTAGCACGGGGATAAAGAAATTATAGAAACTACCTCACTAAATTGAAAAAAATTATATTTGCGAGATATCTATTTAAATAAATGTACATATAAAATAAAGGCTATTTATTTGAATCAAGTTATAAGAAACAATGGCAGAATGTCTGTTTGTGTATGAATTCATTTGTCACGGCTACCAAACTTTGCGAATTATCAGTGAAACAAAACAAACAGACGGGATAATAATTGAACCAGATCTCTATCAGGATCATATCGTTGTTGAATTTGCGTGCAAAATTTGTATGCGGACCCCGATTATTGCCTAAGAAAACATAGCTAGAGTTTCGACAGAGTTGCATTGTCTTCAGTTTATCAAGTTTATTCAGTGAAATCGCTGGATAAATTTATCAGAAATGTGTAGACGAGTTTCCATACAAATTTTGACAGTTCATTTATAAGGTTTACACAATTATAAGTTTATACGGTTTACAATGCATTTATAAGGTTTGATGAATACCCTTAGTGTTAATAATAGTTAACACAAAAAAGGGAACAAATATTCCTAAAAATTATAAAGCAAAACAAAAACAATTTTTTCCAATTTGTTTTTGTTTTTCCTGTTAAATTATGGAAACGATTTATTCACATGGAGTTGGAGATAGGGCTGAATAATATTTTGTTCTAATGAGATACTGGTAATCGATACAGCTATGAAATTTTTGCACAACATAGAAGTAGAAGTAGCGGGAATACATATTTAGCTCAATATTTGTATTTTTTGGATTAAGACACTATTAAAGTAAATGAACTATAAGGGTTTTAATAAAAATTCCAACTGGAATGCTCACTGCTTTAAAATTTCCTCGCTTCTAAATGTACTGACGATTTGGTGTGCGAATCACAAATGTATTTGTTTTATAGCTATTTTATATAAAATAAAATACGTGGGAAAGTTGCAACATGGTGGACCCACGTCTCTTAGGCCCGTTACTATTATGAAATCGAAAATATACCTGTATATTAAAAAAACGCCATTTATTATATAAATTTGCTAAATATTATGCTATTTAACTTATTTACGCCTTGGCATGTGCATAAAATATAAAAATTTATAGGTTAAAACCTGAATATGCTCCCAACTCTGAATGCTAGATTCATCTTCAATCATTTGCTTCGAAATTTCCAAATTATCTACCGGATACTGATAGGGCTGCAATTGACTCGCTAAAATCTGGCCCATTGGCGGTATCACTTTAAACGAGTACTGATCGTAAAGCCATTGTAGTGTGTCATTGATTAGATGACGTGAGTCCAAACCATAAAGCGTCCACCTGGTTACAAGACACAATATGCCTCACGCAATACCTGCAAAAACGAACACAAATAAGAAAAATTCCACAATTTATCAGTTGTTAACTACAAAAACCCCTTCCCCCTCCTACACCACACTCACCTTGTCAATGTGCGTTCAAATGCGAATGCCAAATGCGATTTTATATGCCGTATAGCAATTGATTATCAAATTTGGCTGATGTTCTTCGGTTCACGTTTCTGAGTCCAAAGTGCGTGGTGCAATTCGTTTATATAATAAAGTGTAGATCAGATTTGGGCAGTAAACCAACTAATTGGTAACACCTCGTCTAACACTGGAGATATTGTAACATATCGTCATGCGTGCTGTTACCTTTCGCGAAAACTCGTATTTTTACATTTTCTTTCACATCGGGATATCAGTCGCTGCGATTAGTAGCTGCGTTGATCCAGCAAATAAATGATTCAAGGAAATTTCTTCCAATATTGCTGTATGAATTCGCTTAGATCAATCTGAGTCATCAGCAAATTCAAAGCAAAATAGCAAATTGACATTTCTCTTTTGTGTGTTCTTTGCTGGTTCTTTGCGACACCCAGCGTTTAGTGGTGTTGTCAGTGTTCCGGTGTTGCTGGCGCCATTGTGTTACAGAGTGGTGTAAATCGGTATCAGCGCCCGTAATTCACCTCTCGATATCAGCGCAATGGCGCGGCGCCGCACTGTGTTACCCACGCCTATAGATCACGCCGATTGGACCAACTTCGCAAGACACGTTGATCACGAATTGGGCGCTCGGTCTCAATCCAACTCCCCGAGCCATGAAGGTTCTAGCATTGCTGAAGCCATTCGTATAGCTGCAAACCGTTGTATTCCTCAAGCATCCCACTCCCGTAAAGCCCATGTACCATGGTGGAATAAAGAACTCGCGGTATTCAGAAGAGAGAAAATGCAAGCATGGCACAAGTTTAAAAATACCCCTACACTTTCACACCTCATAGATTTCAAAATATCTAATGCAAGATTCTGGAGAGATGAAATCTCAAAAAAATTCAGCTTCTTTAAGTTCACAGAATTTATTTCACCCAACTCTTCTACTACCGATATTTGGAATAAAATTAATTAGCCATAGAAACCCATATAAACCTATCCTTGGATTTAAAACCCGCAATCACATCTCTTCTGACCCATCCGCGATCTCCAACCAATTTGAAATTGTATGGTCCACTTTCTCATTTGATACAAAGTTTCCCTATCATTATAGAAGGGACAAAAATCGTACTTTGAACCAGACGTGCCCCCTAAGGGAGATGCATCGTAAAGCAGAGCTCATTGAGAAGCTAATCACAATGACCGAACCTGTATCAGAAAAGTAAAAGGAAGAACCCCTGATTTCGACAGAATTTCCTATAAGATGATCAACGAAATGCCTGCGGTTGGAAAATCCCGATTCCTCCGACTTCACAACAATATTCTAGACACAGGAACCATCCTGCAAAACTGGAAAATCGCCACCATCATTCCCATACCAAACTCAAACCAAAGTTCTCTTTCAACCAATGGTTATCACCCTATATAACTTCTTTCTTGTCTTTCGAAAGTACTAGAATGGATAGTAGCAAGTCGAATTGCATGGTTTACTGAGACACAGCACCTCATCAACTGTAATCAAGTTGCTTTCAGACCCAACAGAGGCTGCAACGTTGCCCTCCTTCACATTGACTACTATGTCACGAAAGCCCTCTCTGCCTGCAACCACGTCTCTATCCTTTCACTTGACTTTGGGAAAGCATTCAACCTAGTAGAACCCCAGGAGTGGGCCCCAAAATATTTTACTTTGTCAAATCTTTTTTAAAAAATCGAAAGTTTCAAGCAAGAATTCAAGACGCATACTCCGATATACATATATCCGTTAGAAAATGTAATACCTCAGGGTTCCCCATTATTTGTAATCCTTTTCAGCATCGCCTTTAATGAAATAAGCAATATTATAAAAACCAACCGTTTTGTAGATCACCGTCTCTATGCAGATATGATATGTACATTTTTTCAAAAGAAACAAAAACGTAAGAAAAACCTGAATACCAAAAGTTTATTGAAGGATACCTTAAAATGGGGTGACTACTCCGGAGTTAAAATATCTTTGGAAAAAACTAAAAACTTTCATATATGTAGAAAGCACGTGTGTGATTTCCTCAATCATATATGGGTGTTTCCACCGGAAGGTCCACCACGACGAAAAAAATAAAAGTATTATATCTAACGTATTTACGGGCCGATTTGTCTGCTTTTTAAAATATATACTGGCTATGTAAGTAGAATCATGTTTGCGTAAAATGGTCTTCTTAGGTGGCGCCAAGGTTGAGATATTTCGAAAACCCGTATTTATTATCCGATTTGGTTCGAATTTGGCGTATGTAGTTGAAACATAATAAGTCATAGATTTCCAACAAATTTACCCTGAATTGGCGCTGAAGTCAAAATATAAAGTATATCCTACATAAAATACATGTTTTATTTGCGTTAAAAATTCATTTAAAAGCAATATTACCAAAAATATAACGATGGAAATTTATGTCACGTGACGCCACGCACACTTGGGGTTGTAAAAAAAATTAAAACAAGTTGCATTAATTCAAAAAACTCTAAAAACAACTAGAATTGCTCCAAACCATATTAAAATAAGTTTCATGAAAATAGCCATCCACAATTCGCAGTGCTTTGCGATTTTGTAAGAAAAGAAAAAATCTACTTCCATTTTTTGTCACGTAACGACACTCCCTTTAAATGCTTATATTTCAGGACCAAGCGGTTCGATTGTTTTCATTTTTCTGTTAAATATAGAGCTAATTATGTGCTATACAATGGCCAAAAAAAATTAAAGAAAACAAATGGTATTCCTTGTTTGTATCACATTGAAACGTACGACTGTCACGTATGCGACGTATGAAAATACCCATATGAGGTATAAATAATATTGAGATCGAAAATGTAAAAAAACTGAAGATTTTAGGTATTATATTTTCTCATAAGTACCGGTGGACCTGTCACCTGTCTAATCTAAAAAAGCATTAGCTGCCAGAATAAACATTATTACATACCTTGCAAGTAAAAAATCTCATATACATATTAGTACGATTATATATTTAAGCAAAACACTACTTCTAAAATTGACTACGGACTCTCCCTCTTCTGCTACTCCCCAAACTCATCACTTAACATCTTTAAGCCACTATATCACCAAGCTGCGCGAGCGAGTATTTTTGCGTTTCGTACAACTTCCATAAAAAACCTTTTAGCAGAGAGTGGCTTACCAACAATTGAAGAAAGAGTACACCAAATTCACGCGAGACTAATTCCTAAACTCGTTTTTCCATCTAGCTCCATCATCGACAACGAAATCAAAAATATAAACCACGTCACAAGTCTTCCAAGATTTTCTTCTGCTATGCATCGAGTACTTGGAATCGCCAAGGAGCTGGAGTTATCCAACCCGGCGTAATGCTACCAAGAACAAAACCCACCATAGGAGATCAAGAAAGTATCATGCGACCTTAGTCTGTCCAAATTTAAAAAAAAAGTGATACATCGCCTGAAATATTCCTTTCTATGTTCAATGAGCGCAAGGCATACCATGAAGCCGAAAACTGGACTTTATTTACAGATGGATGGAAAATGTACCGGCGAGCTTCGCAGGGTTGACACAAACGGCGACACTCTAAGGGTGCAAACCTTACCCGACTGTGCACCCGTCTTTACTGCAGAAGCAGTAGCTTTCTACTGCGCAATAACGATGGATTTGGAAAACGATTGCAAATCCCTTATATGCACCGACAGCAAGTCCGCTCTTAAAGCAGTTCAAACCCTCTATCAAACCCAACCACCAGGGATGCCGTTTTGATCTAAATAGATCCAATTGGATACATTTTTACGAATTTTTGCGGGATACTTATTTTTTCCGGTCAGTATAAACGTGGATACTTTTTCAAAGAGGCCAAAATTTTATATTTCCTATAAAGTTTTTTTCGTTCAAAAATCGATTTTCATTAAAGATGGTAGAAAACATTACGGTTTATAAACGTATAAAGAATCGCTACTTAAGCGTGAAATTAAAGCATTTTATTTTTTGTGAACGAAGCAATGAACATATGAAGAGATCTCACCAAAATAGGTATAAGCGCAATTGCTTCAACTAGCTTAAAAGGATGCTTTAAGCAAGATCTTAATAAACATATCGTCGTTTAAGGTACAAAGCCGCGTATCAACAAAATGCAAAACCGCGTATCAAGATAATGCAAAACCTCGTATGTGACGTTGCATAAATTATTTTCTAGAGAGTAAAAACACTTATATTTCAAAATGGTTCTCTTTTTTATAAAGCAATTGCACTTCTGGCTAGTATATTTCAGGACGAATGGATAAGGATTGAGCCAAGAGCTTGTGTGAGCAAATCCTATTTTTGGCAGCAAACGTCAGTTACGCGGTTTTGCAGAATGACGATACGCGGTTTTGTACTTTAAACGACGATATATATAAAGTAAATTATGCTCTTTCTGTAGTAATCTCTTTCATATCACATATTTTCATTTGTTAATTTAAAAAGAAAGAAGATTTCAATGTAGTTTAAAAAACTAAATGTGATTTATTTAAGGAAACTTTTATGAATTTTACTGAAAAAATTTTGTTTATTTGAGCATATTGAAAGAGGTAACCAGATTCCTCTTTTAATGTGTGCAAATTTGCACGCCGTGTAATAAAATTAATCATTGCCTGTTTACTTTTACACATAAAATGTTTAAAATAAAGTAATGTTTATTATTAGTAGGAAATCTATTTGTAGTTTTAAAATTTTTGCAATTTTAAATGTTCTATATATGTGTATTTATGTGTATATTTTAAAGATCTCAAGTTCAAAATCAAATACTTAACATCCTATACGTATATTTATACAGATTCTTGTTGAAAAATAGATACTTTTCAGTAGTAGTTTTACATACTCTTTTTAGAGTGTAATTGCTATTTATTATATTTACTTTGCAAAATACTTATGCACAAAAAATGTACTTTATAAATTGAAATTACAAATGTTTGATTTTATGCAGATGTATTCCAAGTCCTTAGGATGGGTTAAATTATGTCTTTTTCATGAAAATGTTTGGGTTTCTTACAAATTATGAGATGTTTATGTAAAAAAAGAAAATGGGATACATTTGGATACATTTTTGGCTTGGTCAGGGATACATTTTCTTGAGACGGCGCGGAAACACTGCCAACCACCGTTGGCCGAATGAGAGATGCGCTCATTGGCAAGGAGAGAAACTTACGTTTACTTTGGACACCGGGTCACATAGGGATTCACGAGAACGAGATGGCAGAGTGTGCAGCGAAACTAGCTTCCTCAACACCGGCCACATGTGAAAAGAAAGATATGCACGCGACAATTAAATGATACCTTTACACCAAATCGAAACGAGGCTAAACTACACGCATCACTATTACACCACTATAAACAGAGAGCTAACAGCTCCACAATAGCCTAACGGATTTGGAAAACGCAGATAAAACAATTCTCCCGTCTACGCCTTGGCCATACTATAGACACCCACGAACACCTACTGACCGGGGGCCACCCCCCGTCTGTGCACACTGCGGCTAAACTCTCCTTAAACCACATATTTCAAAACTGCTCCGTTTTAGAATTCGCCAGAAATCACTACCAGAAAAAACGGAGTTGAACTTCTAAAAACCCCACTAAGGCCCTCCGCACATTAAGCTCCTAATCATGGTAATGTAATCGTTTCAGCATACTAAAGTATAAAGCTTCTATGCCGAACACATGTATTTCAATAAAGCTCTGTACACTACGATTCAAAATCTTGTTTTCGCCTAATCATAAAAGCTTCATGAATCGAAGCGCCCACCATTGTCAGGAGCTAGGCTTTTTGAAATAGTATTTTGTTTTCATTTTACATACATACATATGTTCTCGTATTCAAGTTTTGAAAATACATTTGTCATTGAAAAAATAAAAAATAATAAATAAACATGAACAATTTAGTGGCTAAATTTGTACTGATCGTGGAGAAGTATCCGTGCCTTTACAACAATACTCTGCAGGACTATTCAAGAAAGGATGTAACGGAGAAGGCTTGGGCAGCAATATCAGAACAAATAAATTGGTCAGGTATGTCGTACCACGGTCATAATATAACATTATAAGCAGAGTAGGCAAAAACTCGGAGTTCGAGCGAGCGAGCGAGCAAACTCCTACTCAATGCCTCGCAGGCAACGAGGCGCTCGCAGCTCGTACTCGTAGCAGCAATGTGGCGAGGCACGAGAAGTTTGGCTCGCTCGCCAAACGAGCGAGCGCTGCTTGTTTCCTCGTGCTCCTATTAAACGAGCGAGGCTGTTGTGTGTTGCCTCGGTCGCGGTGCGAGGCGAGTAGCTGTCTCATTACTCGCTCTGCTAGGTAAGACGAGTGAGCGACGAGCAAGCGCTCCGAGTGTACTATAAATCACACGCATTTTTGTGCATAAAAATGTGGGAATGTATGTCAATAGATTATGTACGAAAGTATGTTAATAATTGTAAGTACATATATGCATATGCATATAAATATGTGAATATTATATTAGGGCAGCATTTAGAACAACAAATAAAATTTATTACATACAAACAAATAAAATTTATTACATACATAAGCATAGATTATGGAATGAAATATTTTTTTATAGTTATATACATATATGTATGTATATGTACATACGTACATACATACATAACATGCATAGTTATATATGTATGTATGTATGTATGTATGTACATATGCATGTATGTACATATGCATGTATTTTGCCTTTACAGAGAAAAGTAAGTAACGAAGATATTATAATCGTTTGTGCCGCAGAAACAAAAAACAAGCACACCCCCAAAATAGTTTGCTACTTGTAGCAGTTATGCTGTATACCTGATGAATGAAATATAATGCTTGGTGAAAAAATTTATTTGTGGCCTGTTGTTGAAAGACATATGTATATATATATGTACATATGAATGGATATGGAGACATGGGAAATTTGCGTAAACAAAGAGGCTGGTTCACATACAACTTTGCGTTGGCGTTGAATTTCAAAGCCGTCCCATAGCCAAAATTTGCCAACGCTGAGAACAGACAAACACACACACAAAGCAGAAAGATCGCTGCGTCGGTCGCCAGCTGTTGCAAATAAATAAAATTATATGACATGTTTTTTTTCCTTTTAATCAAATGAGGGCAAGAAATATAATTTTTCATGCAATTATTGATATGAAATATTAATTTATCTCTCGTTAATATGTTAATTTAGTGGCCAAAGTAGTCTCTGCCAAGCTTCATTGTAGAACGCATACTTTTAACGTGCGTTCTGACAAACCAACGCCAACTACAAAGTCAACGCGAAAGTTCTATGTGGACCAGCCTTAATTATCAAATAGTAGTTTGTATTATCCTACATACATATATATGTATGGGGACTAAACTAGGAATATTCATTTGAAAATGCTAATGTCCTACTCATTTAAGAAATG
>NW_023463500.1:0-13712 GCF_013731165.1 Rhagoletis pomonella | reverse complement strand
GGGCACAGAAATAAAATCTAACATCATTAAATTATTTTTCCTATTTGGATAAAAGCGCGGGGTGAAACCCGCGGGTATAAGCTAGTTTAGTATAAATGCAGCGAAACACAAACGTAAATAAAAAAATAATGTAATTAAAGTTATTATAGTTATAATTGTTATTAGAATATATTGGTTATTAACAATTAATAATTGAATAACCAATCATTTTGGTAAAAATCCAATAAATGGTGGAAGTCCACCTAAAGACAACAAATTAAAAAATAAACAAAATTTTAAAATTTTTGATTTAAAAAATAAGTTAAAAACTTGATTGATATGATATATTTTATAATTATTGAATATAAAAATTAATCTAAACGATAAAAATTAATATATGGAAAAATTAATTAATCAAGTTGATTCGTCGGCTTGTATAGCGGTCAATATTCAGCCTAAATGATTAATTGAAGAGAAAGCTATTAATTTACGAAGAGAAGTTTGATTTAATCCTCCTAATGAACCTATTACTGTTGAAAGAATAATTACTAAATAAATAAAATTTCTTCAACTAGTGTAAGAATTTAATACAAGAGAAGCTATTTTTTGTCACGTTATTAAAATTAGAGCATTTATTCATGATAATCCTTCTATTACATTTGGAAATCGAAAATGGACTGGTGCTGCTCCACTTTTTAATAATAAAGACGATTAAATAATTAAATTATTAAATATTAAATTATTTTGAATTGTTGGAAATTTGTTATGTATATTAGAATAATAGCAAATAATAATACAGCTGATGCAATTGCTTGGGTTAAAAAATACTTAAGAGAGACTTCTGTTGATATTAAATTATTATCTCCTATTAGGGGATAAAAGATAATAAATTAATTTTTAAACCTATTCAAGCACCTAACCAAGAATTATATGAGATAGTAATTATTATTCCTATTATTAAAATAAAAAATAATATAATTTTAGCAGTATTATTAAAAATTAAAAAGAAACGGATTATAAACCGTTATAAATGAGGTATGAACCCAGTAGTTTATTTAGCTTCTCTTTTTATATTTTAGTGTATGATGCACAAAAGTTTTTGATACTTTTAGGAATAGTTTAATTCTATTAAATATAAATTTATAATGAATGTAATATTATTACATAATTTACCCTATCAAGGTAACCCTTTTCGTGAGGCAATTAATCGAAAGAAAATAACTTATTTCATTTAAAAAAGATAATTTCTCATGTGTTTTTTTATTTAATATAAATTTTTATGTTCTAAATATAATATTATATATTATGTTATTATATTATATTGTATAAAAAAAGTAACTTTAATAATAAAGTTTAACTTGATAGTACATAATTAAATATGCCAATATATCCATTTCCGAGAATTAAAAGATCAATACGTTAGTCTAATAGAAGATGATAATAAAAGGGTGGCTTTAACATATATCTATAATATAGATTCTATATAAATGTTTTTTTTTTTAAATTATACTTGCATTTATTTGTTGGATCCGCTTATTTTACATCTATTAAGCCTAACAACAAGTTTAAAAATCTTATGTCTAATTTACAATAATATAGCTCAAACCCTGGGGTTGAGCCCTGTTGATTTAACGTCGCTCAACGAAAGGCTGGTAGATCTCTTCTTCGCAGGCGTGTTATATTTGTTGTGTTGCACAGGCCACTTGCGAGTGGATTTGGGTGGTTTTTTTATATTCTTCTCTGCTGCTGTCGATTACAGATTTAACCATCGGTATACCAAGGTCCCTATGTATATTTTCATTGCGGACATACCACGGTGCTCCCGTTAAGGCCCTTAGGTTTTAGATTGGAATCTTTGGATCCTGTCAATGTTGGTTGCACAGGTCTTACCCCACAGTTGAATACCATACATCCATATAGGCTAAATGACTTTATAATCTTGTTTCAGTTTTGATTTACTGTCTATAAGCCAGTTCACGCTAGCTGACTTTAGCTTCATTTGTGTAATCTTGGTTGATATGTGTTTGCGCCAAGTTAGTCACCTATCGAAGTGTATTCCTTTTGTTTTTTCCGCTCAAGAATAATAATTGACACCTGATTTTTACTTTTTTTCCCAAACATAAAACTCAAAACCTTATACAACCAAGACCATAAGAGCTGTTGCCTTGTAATTTTATGAGAACACACTTTTTGTCATGAGGTACCACCCAATGATAACGAAACGTTTGAAGTTCTACACTTACAGGCAGAAAACCGGCATCGAAGTGAAACAAGATCGTTTTCATGCCTTTTGCATACGCATATGTATGTATATCCTTAATACGAAAAAACACTAACTTAGTAATCGTTTTGACAATTTTGCTTTTGTTAAAAGTGTTGTATATTTTCTCCATACAAAGTGTGCTCTAACACGCTTTTTATATGAAAAAACGTGCATGAGCGTCAGCAACAAATGCCAAAAATCAACGACAAGTCATAGCACCTTCCAACTTACACTTTGTTCTACTAAAATTAAACGGGCTACAAAACTGCTTGCCCAAATTTTGTTTAAAGAGGGTAATTAAAAAGTGAAATGTTTTTATAAAAATTTACAGAATTTTCTTTAACTTTGCGACTAGTTTGGTATTCTCACTTTTGGAGTTTTGTTGCTTATAAAGAATTAGCGAAAAATAATTATAATTAAAATAATTATAATAATAAATAATTTTCCATAATAAGTTTTTCATTAAAAACGGTCTCATGCTCATTAAAAATTGTTGAATATAATTGTCATAAGGCCATAAAATAACAAAACCAAATAACTTAAGGACGAGCACACCTAAAAGTTAAACATTCTAAAAATAGAATGATTAGCAAAAGCCTACAAAACCAACAACCAGATGATCAAGTGAATTGCAGCGGAATAGCTGCGCTTGATTGTGTTGGCTTAGCAAATGAAAAATGTGGAAAAAAGCAACGATAATTTACAAGGCGAACTTTGCACAGGTATCTCTTCTACCATTTTTTTACATTACTGTTGTTTTCGACAATAAGTTTTTCATTAAAAATGGCATCAAGTTCACTAAAAATTTATTGAAAAATAAAATATGTAAAAAACATTTTCCGTATTGCAAAAAACTCTATACTCAATAAAGTTGATTGACTGTATGAATTTTTGTTTATTTGAAATTATCATTTAATTTGTATTCAAAAACATAATTTTTTCTAAAATCTCAGCTGATAAATTACAGCGAAGGTCACTTAAGACCAGTTTTAGGGCTGAAAATGAACGCTCCACACTAACTTGCGTGGCTGGAACGCTGTGAATTACTTGCGCCATGGACCAAAGGTATGGATATACATATCGTTTTTCTTTCCAGTAGTCGATCAAATTATTCGTTAAGTCAACTGGTTTTGGCGCATAGCTTCTATTTCGTTAAACGCCCTCTTTAGTTCGACATCTTGCTCTTCATCTCATGATTCCTCGTCTGCAGGTGAAACCTCAATCGCATTCAAAAAAGATTTAAGCAAAGAAGTTGACCTTTGCGACTGTGATTGCTGCACTTCGTGATTTGAATCTTCGTTTGACACTGGTAATGGCAACGACTCTTGACCATAATTTACCTCGTCTGTAATTTCGTGTGCACTATTATTCTTTAAAACAAAAGAACATTACAAGAATTTCCATAAGAGGATAAAAATCATTAATATTACTTTCAAAGAGATCATGTGTCGAATTAATTGTTTCAAAAGTGTCTTGGCATACATCATTTTTATGGGGTTCGTAATTATAAGGCGCCGTATGCGAGGGTCCAAATACATACAAGACAGCACAGATGTATTATCGAATATTAGTAGCTCGCGTTGGAGTGCAATGGGGTATAGTCATTGCGCTGGGTATGCAGTTACAGTTGCATGGCTATACTCAATCCCGACTCTTGCGTCCTCGTTCGCGCACTCTGGGCAACGTGAGCAACCCATGTGCGAGATGCGGTAACCAATCCGAGTGGAGCCTTGGGTCTCGGCAGAAAGAGAGGGGGCTTCGGTGGGGCCACTCTGACTTATTCGGTTTAGGGGCTCACTGAAGTCTGTAGCGTCTGTTCACCAGTAGGTGCGGCTGCAAGCGGGTGTCTGCTTGGAGCAAGCGGCTCGCTATATAAACGTGTATTTGGTTGCGAAACCACCCCCGTCCCAGCAATGGGTTGTGCGCTGGGCTTGGGACCCGCCACGTAAAAACCACTTCCAGTGAAGAAGCAAGGCAAAGCCTCGGATGAGACCCCCCCTTATGATGACGACCACGGCAAACGTTTAAAGGACTACGATTTGAGGGCATGCACCTCGAATTTCCGGACCCTTAATGGGGAAGGTGCCTCTGCCCGGCTGGTTGATGTCCTCGTAAGGACAAAAGCTGACATCACCGCCATCCAAGAAATGCGTTGGACGGTGCAAGGCAAACAATGTCTGGGGCCTTGCGACGTCTACTACAGCTGCCATGTAAAGAAGCGCAAATTCGGAGTTGGATTTGTGGTGGGAGAGAGACTCCGTCGCCGAGTACTGTCGTTCACCCCGGTGGACGAGCGTATAGCCACAATCCGCATCAAAGCGAGATTGTTCAACATCTCGCTCATCTGCGCCCATGCCCCGACGGAAGAGAAGGATGAGGCTTCCAAGGATCTCTTCTATGAGCGCTTGGAGCGCACGTACGAGCGCTGCCCCCGTCATGATATCAAAATCGTGCTTGGCGACTTCAATGCCAGGGTGGGCAAAGAAGGGATCTTTGGAACCACCGTCGGAAAATTCAGCCTCCACGACGAAACGTCCGACAACGGATTGAGGCTGATCGACTTCGCCGGGGCCCGAGACATGGTAGTATGCAGTACTAGGTTCAAGCATAAAAAGATCCATCAAGCTACGTGGCTGTCTCCGGATCGAAAAACGAGAAACCAAATCGATCATGTTGTGATAGACGGAAGGCACGCTTCCAGTGTTTTAGACGTACGCACACTCCGAGGCCCAAAAATCGACTCGGACCACTATCTTGTTGCAGCCAAGATACGCACCCGCCTCTGTGCAGCAAAAAATGTGCGCCCAAATATGCAAGGAAAGCTTAACGTCGAAAAGCTGCAATCACAACAGACAGCCAGCGCTTTCGCTACTCGACTCTCACACCTGCTCTCAGAAAGCACTCTTCAACAAACCGACATATGCGAGCAGTGGAACCACATTTCCCGCTCATTAAGTACCGCCGCCGAAGAAGTAGACGGATTTCAGCGAGCCCGAAAGAACAACTGGTACGATGAGGAGTGTCAGGAAGCTGCAGAGAAAAAAGATGCCGCCTACAGCGCCACGCTGAGATCGGGCGCAAGGCGCGCTATGTGGGACCGCTATAGGGATCTGAAGAGGGAAGCGAGACGTATTTGCCGCAACAAGAAGAGAGAGGCAGAAATACGTGAGTGCGAAGAGCTTGAAATGCTGGCCGACAGGAGGAATGCCCGAAAATTTTACCAGAGAGTTAGGCGACTTACGGAAGGTTTAAAGACCGGGGCGCACTCCTGTAACAACAATAATGACGACCTAGTAACTGATGTCCAGAGCGTACTTAAATTATGGAGGGAACACTTTTCCGCCCTACTAAATGGTAGCAGCACGGAGAGTTGTGGAGAAGAAGAACCCGAGACCGCAGTCGATGATGACGGAGTCGACGTTCCACCGCCTGACTATGACGAGGTACGTATAGCAATAACGCGGCTGAAAAACAACAAAGCCGCTGGAGCTGACAGCCTGCCAGCTGAGCTATTCAAGTACGGCGGCGAGGAGTTGATAAGGTGCATGCATTAACTCTCGTGCAGAATATGGTCAGATGAACGCATGCCCGATGACTGGAATTTAAGTGTGCTCTGGCCAATCCACAAGAAAGGTGACCCCGCCATTCGCGCCAACTACCGCGGGATCAGCCTTCTAAGCATAGGTTACAAGGTCTTATCGAGCGTATTGTGTGAAAGACTGAAGCCCACCGTCAATGAACTGATTGGGCCTTATCAGTGTGGCTTTAGACCTGGCAAATCCACCATAGACCAGGTATTCACAATACGCCAAATCTTGGAAAAGACCCGCGAGAAAAGGATCGACACTCACCACCTATTTGTCGACTTTAAAGCCGCTTTTGACAGCACTAAAAGGAGTTGCCTATACGCCGCTATGTCTGAATTTGGCAAAACTCATACGGCTGTGTAAAATGACGTTGCGCAATACCACCAGCTCCGTCAGAATTGGAAAAGACCTCTCCGAGCCGTTCGCCACAAAACGGGGTTTCAGACAGGGCGACTCCCTTTCATGTGACTTCTTTAATCTGATGTTGGAGAAGATAAGAAGAGCTGCAGAACTGAAACGCTCAGGAACAATTTACTACAAGAGCGTGCAATTGCTGGCTTATGCCGATGACATCGACATCATCGGTAACAAAAACCGCGAAGTCTGTTCTGCCTTTTCCAAGTTGGATAGGGAAGCAAAGCGCATGGGTCTGGTGGTAAACGAGGACAAGACGAAGTATCTCCTGTCATCAAACAAACAGTCAGCACATTCGCGCCTTGGCACCCACGTCACTGTTGACAGTTACAATTTCGAGAAAGTAGAGAATTTCGTTTACTTGGGAACCAGCATTAACACCGATAATAATGTCAGCATTGAAATCCAACGTAGAATCACTCTTGCCAACAAGTGCTACTTTGGACTGAGTAGGCAATTCAGGAGTAAAGTCCTCTCTCGACGTACGAAAACCACGCTCTATAAGTCACTCATCATGCCCGTGCTGGTATATGGCGCAGAAGCATGGACAATGACAACATCCGATGAGGCGGCTCTTGGGGTGTTTGAGAGAAAGATTTTGTGGAAGATTTACGGTCCTTTACGCGTTGGCGACGGCGAGTACCGCAGACGATGGAACGATGAGCTGTATGAGCTTTACAACGATATGGACATAGTGTAGCGAATTAAAATACAGCGGCTCCGCTGGCTTGGTCATGTCGTTCGAATGGACACCGACACTCCAGCTCTGAAAGTATTCAACTCGGAACCCGCTGGTGGTAGCAGAGGAAGAGGGAGGCCCCCACTGCGATGGAAAGATCAGTTGGAGAAGGACTTGGCTTCACTTGGCATTTCCAATTGGCGTCAGTTGGCACAGAGGAGAAACGACTGGCGTGCTTTGCTGAACTCGGCCAAAATCGCTTAGGCGGTTACAGCGCCAAAAAAGAAGAAGAAGTAGCTCGCGTCTTTCGAAGCACTTGAAGAGCAATTGACCATTTACACTGTTGTTGGCTTGCAATTGCAGCTTTAATAGCATCCACAAAATGCAGAAGTCTCCTAAAAAAAGTTGGCTGGATTGCAGTTTTAACGTTGCAACACTGGCTCCAGTATTTCAATCAGTTCGCTTATTTCACTCCACTCTGCGGGAGAGAGCTGTAGTTTTTCATCAATATTATTCGAGCAAAATTCCCTGTAAGATAACAGGCTTTTCAGCATGTCAAATGTCGAATTCCACCTCGTAAAAATATCAATTACTGGACGACGAAGTCCCTGGGCTGCCATAGTGCACCTTAAAGAGCATTAATAAATAACATACAAATAATATTTAGTATTATGTGTATAGATATTAGGGCGGTCCAAAAAAGTAAAGTTGGAATTTTTATGCTCCCACCTCCTAGGATTGTTTTATACCGAAAAAAATTGTACCCCAATTTTTTTTTGAAATCAAAAAATATATAGAGGACGCTCAAAGTTTTCCATGTATTTTTATATGGGGAAAAAACAACTTTTCATAGAAATGGCATAGAATTCCTAAAAATCTATATTTTTCTATCGGAAAGCTCTGTTTCTCTGCAGGAGATTCCCAGTAATAAAACCCAATTGCTTATTTAAGCATTTTTTCATCGCAATTGTAGGTTGTGGGTCCGCCAAAACCAACAAAATCCCCGAAAAATGCAATGGGAGTACCAATAAAAAAATCGTTAATATTAAAAAATGGGTAAATAAACAATTGGGTATTATTATTGAAAGTCTCCTGAAGGGAAGCAAAGTTTTCCGATCGAAAAATATTTCTTTATGGTATAATTCTATACCATTTCTATGAAAACTTGTTTTTTCCCCATTTACAAATACACGGGAAACTTTGAGCGCTTTGAGCGACCTCTAAATATTTTTCGATTTCAAAATAAAAAAATAGGGGTCTTTTTTATCGATAAAGAACAATCCTAGGGGGTGAGAGCATTACAATTCCGACTTTACTGTTTTTGGACCACCCTAATATACATAAGTGTTCGTACTTATTTTAAGGTATGAGTTTTTATATCTAATTATTATTTTTTATCTCTGGTTCAATTCTTGATCATTAACCGACTTCAAAAAAGGGGGAAGTTATTCGTCAGAATATTTTTTGTCTGGTTTCTTTTATGTATACTATTGAATAGATAAATTTGGACCAGGTCACGGCCTTCGGTAATACTCTTTTATACGAACAGTGGTACCTTAAAATTGGTTACATAATAATTTTGTTCAGTTACGATCATTGAGTTGTGAAATACTAACGGTACTTCTAAATTTTTACGGTACTTCTAAATTTTTATATGAACATTGAAGTCGGTTTTTTTTTTTATTTAAATGCTACTTCCCAGTCGGAACAGTAGTAATGCATAACATGCATGATAAATATTATAATGTATTTCTTATGAGTTCTCGATTATATTACTGATATGTAATCGCATTCTAATGTATTCAAAAAGTTCCAAAAATTTCATATTAAAACACATTCATTTCTCGATACTAGGTAATGCAAAATTGAATGCCTACTTTTCCTAGGACATCGGAAAAAATGAATTTTCGAATATGAAAAGGGTTGTTTTACTGATTATTTTTTCGATTACCATACATTACATTTTCCCACTGGGAAGGTGCCTGTTTGAAGTTAGTAAAAAATAGTGTTGATCTTTGGGAATTTCTTTGCAGGAAGATTCTTCCAAACAAAAAAAATAACGAACATACTTTGTACTTCCCTCATATTAACCGGGAGACAATTACAAATTTCGCTTTTACTATACGGCGTATAGTGTCGATTAGTAAATAAATAGAATATGTAAAATGTTAAAGTGTTAAAGAGTTATAAACTTTTTTGCAACGAGATGTCTAAATTTAATTCTTGCCAAAAATAGGGACATTTTGCGTCCCGGCAGGTATTGTACCGTGACCGGGACATAGCCAGTGAAAAACTCTGTGTGGTAGAATCTGGAAAAAATGTGGTAGATTTCAAAAAAAAGTGGTAGATGTCAGGTTTTGGATCAAACTCTGTACAAAAATTAAAGAAATTCTGCAAGATTTCACCCAAATTGCAAACTTTTTAATTATAGTCTAAAATTATGGTGGTAATTCCCGCGGTCATTGTGCGTATAATTTATCATTAGCCGTGTTTTATTTGTCCAGAAATTTAAGCTATTAGCTTATTTTGTATGGAGGACTTACCCAACATAATTATATTGGCTTATGAAAAGCTATCTTGGCTTGTATATTAAACAAGAAGCATTGCCATTCAGCATCAGAAATTTTCTCCTTCAGCCAATCAGAAAGAGGCAAACAATTTCCTTTAACACTATTTGCAGTCAAACAACTGTCAAAATTAGGCTAACATAGGAAGTAAGCTAATTTCGTTTTATTTGACCAAGATTTAGCTACCTGCTTGTGATGGTTGAATAAAACATGCCTATTGTAGTTTTTGTTTTTGTTCTGCCAACACAACCTTGTATAATTTTGCTTTGAACAATGACAGCGAAAATCGACACAAATGTAAAACAAACACATTTAGGGAGTTCACAAGTCGTGCTATTTGTCATATTTGCTCTTTTGTTCTATTTTTTTAGAACAGTTGTAAAATGAAACTTGTGAGCATCCCATACTTTTTCGTGTGCTATTGTACAATATTTTAACAATAATATTTGACAAAATCAAAATTATTAAAACAGCTTTAGAAAAATTATAATGCCCAGAAGAAGCGAGAAAAGCAAATTAATGGCTGCGATTTGCGAGAAGTACGCGCAGGACGCAATGATGGAAGGAAGTGAGTCGTCAAATAAGTCATTTATTAGTTTTTTAAATTTATTTGGTGCATTTTTGTTAGGCGATGAAGACGAGGAGGAAGAGATCGATGAAACTTTTAGGTTGAATATGCTTGTGTTGTTGGCAAATCGCCGAAGTGTCCATCTAGGAGTTCCGAAATCAAACAATTGGGATTTGAATGTGTTACAACCTCAAATAGGCGGTTTTCTAAAAGAAAATCAATTAGGGACTTCTCTTCCGACACTGTCCACATATGGTTTGGTTTTCCCCGGACACGCTTAGTTTTGCACTGAATTAAAAAATATCTTTAATAAGTTAAATATGTTATAAATTAAAGATAACTTACTCTATTGCCATGAGATGACTCCATTTTTTTATTTAAAATTTGAATATTTTATTGTACTCAGACAAGGAAAAATGTAAATAAATAGAAATGTCTGATCCAATAGCACTCACAAATAGCAAAGTAAACATATTTTTCAAAGTTGTATTGTAATACAACAATTTTACTTGTAAAGCAAAAACAACACTTTTAAAACTGTTCTAAAAAAATAGTATAAAAGAGCAAATATGACAAATAGCACGACTTGTGAACTCCCTAATTGTTTTGCCACTTTGTATGCAATCGCCGTGATTAAATTGCTCAAGTGAGAGCAAACATATCATCACCCTGCGACGTTATGCGCAAAGAGAGGCAATTTTTATTTCGCGCATAGCGTCACCTTGTATGAGTAAAGTTTTCAGAACAGGTAGCCTTTCAGAGTAGAGACGCCGTTTTTAAATCGAAGATCGACAAATCGCTGTTTTGTCGATTTTTTAGTTCCTTTTCGATTCGTGAATAGATTCAAAAAATTCGAATCGAATTTCCATTCTTCCTTTTTGATGAACATTGATCTACGGTTTGCCCAAAAAAAAAAAAACTCAGTGCGTGTAGTCCCTACGCGCGGAGGAAGTGAAACTTAATTGAGGAATTGCCAGAAACAAAGAAATGTGCGATACACAAGCACATGTACATATTTTCTAATATACAAAAAACATATTTATTTAAAATTTTGTTTACGACCTTTAATTTTGTATCTTTTATAACCAACTGGAAAGTTTATTTATTATTTGTGGCTGAAAACCAGAGCTGGGTCGTAATGATTCCTTTAGGAATTAAATTACTCCCAATTACAGATTACAAGGAATTGTAATTAGGAATCAATTCCTTCAGTCCACAGCAAAGGAATCGATTACTTTTTCAATTCCTTGAAGTAATTTCAAATGTAATTGGGTTTTTCTTTAATTCCATTACAAGGAATTTCATATTGTAATTGGAATAAATTACGTGCTAGTAATGTAATTTTTTTTCCAATTCCTTTGAAAGGAATTGAAAATGTAATTGATTTTTTTTAATTCCATTACCTGGAATTGCAAGAGTACTTTAGTTTTTCCAATTACTCAAAGGAATTGTAAAAGTAATCGAGAAACTGAAAGTTCATTCACGAATATACAAAGTGGAATTTTTGTTGTGGTCAAAGATTAAAATCGAAAGCACACATTGGACATCTTCTATGTATATCTATATATATATAAACATGTTGTGTTCGTATGTCACGGTCATCAAAACCCGAGAACGGCTGAACCGATTTGAATAATATTTTTTTTATTATTCGGTATAATACCAGAACCAATGATATCGCAAAAATTTGGTGGGTTGCCACCTATTTTAAAATTTAATTAATTTAAAATCAATGAATTATTACAATATGGGTATTAAGTTAAAGAGGTTTAAGAAAGATAACTGCTGGAATTATTTTTGACGAGGGTGGCCTCCTATTTGAAAATTTAAACTCAGTCAAATTGTTAAAAAAAATTAAATATTGCCACGTGGGTGTCAAACTAAAGAGTTTTAAGAAGGCTTACTGCCGAAAATATGTTTGAGGAGGGTTGCCATCTGTTTGAAAATTTAACTAAATTACATTGATAAAATAAATAAAATATTACAATATGGGTATCAAATTAAAAAGGTTTGAGAAAGATAACTGTTGGAAATATTTTTGAGGGGCTGCCACCTATTTGGAAATTGTAACTCAGTTAAATTGATAAAGTAAATGCAATGTTGGCATGTGGGTGTCAAACTAAAGAGTTTTAAAAAGGCTTACAGTCTACCATGAACACTTCCAGAAATATGCAATATGAAAAGTTCGGTTTATATGGGAGGTGCCACACGCCATTCTCCAACCATGCAAATTTTTCTCCATGAGTATGGAATTGGTCTTATATATGTATATAGATATCACCATACCCAGTTCTAGTCCTCTACCCCAAATATATGCAGTTTGAAAAATTCGGTTTGTATGGGAGGTGCCACGCTCCCTTTCTATATCGAAACTTTTTTTAGCTATAACCATCCTTGGAAAGTCTGCAGTAGATTCCGAAATTTCAAAAAAATCGGTACGGCCTTTCTCGAGCTTTGCGAACAGAAAAAAACGCCTTTCAAAATATATATTAGTATAGACTAGCCAAACTCTGCTTGTTTTGCGGGTTAAAACACTACTACCGATGAAAGTCGATGGATAAATAAACAAGTTTGCAAGGGTTAAGTGAAAGTGCAATAATTTTTTGTATGAAATACTAGCAGGAAATTTAACAAAGCTATTGCAATTCAACAGTAAAAAATTTTTTTTATAAATTTTTCGATTACTTTGAGGAATGGAATTGGAAAAAAAATCAATTACATTTTCAATTCCTTTCAAAGGAATTGGAAAAAAAATTACATTTTCAATTCCTTTTAAAGGAATTGAAATAAAAGAAATTACATTACTGCACGTAATTTATTCCAATTACAATATGAAATTCCTTGTAATGGAATTAAAGAAAAAAACAATTCCATTTGAAATTACTTCAAGGAATTGAAAAAGTAATCGATTCCTTTGCAGTGAACTAAAGGAATTGAATCCTAATTACAATTACTGAGGAATGTAATTGTAATTGTAATGTAAATGCATTTACCCAGCTCTGCTGAAAACACATACACGTCTACACTGTTAACTAGCAGATTGTGGTAGCTAAAGTAAGATATGAAATGTTTTCTTTCAATATTTTTAATATTTCTGGAAAAACCCGCAATGGTAGCCGCTCCTTTGGTTGTTGGATCATTTCCACCATTAACAATTTCCAGTGAAAATTTTTCTTTAAAGAATTTTATCAGTTCGTCAGATTCATCTGCATTTTCATCTTCATCTTAATTTTCATGTTCATGTTCATGTTCATGTTCATGCTCATGTTCATGTTCATGTTCATCTTCATCTTCTATCATCTTCATCTTCATCTATTTATCGCTAAAATAACGGAGCTATAAAAATAATATTTGCTTCAATAATTTGAGTTTAACTTTTTAAACAGGTGGCCACCCTCTTCAGGCACCTCAAAAATATTTTAATTGTGTTTCTGTAAGCTCTTTCTGTACTGTATAGTATTTTAACCGTAAGACTTTTGTATAATTTAACTAAATTTTACTTTTGAAACAGGTGGCAACCCTCCTATATTTAGCTAGAAAATACAACTTATTCAAAACCATTTCTTTTGATACCCATATTGGGATAATTCGTTTAACTTAATAAATAATTTGAATTTGATTTTCGTATATATGGCAACCCTTTAAAAGACTAAAA
>NW_023463499.1:0-13719 GCF_013731165.1 Rhagoletis pomonella | reverse complement strand
GGGCACAGAAATAAAATCTAACATCATTAAATTATTTTTCCTATTTGGATAAAAGCGCGGGGTGAAACCCGCGGGTATAAGCTAGTTTAGTATAAATGCAGCGAAACACAAACGTAAATAAAAAAATAATGTAATTAAAGTTATTATAGTTATAATTGTTATTAGAATATATTGGTTATTAACAATTAATAATTGAATAACCAATCATTTTGGTAAAAATCCAATAAATGGTGGAAGTCCACCTAAAGACAACAAATTAAAAAATAAACAAAATTTTAAAATTTTTGATTTAAAAAATAAGTTAAAAACTTGATTGATATGATATATTTTATAATTATTGAATATAAAAATTAATCTAAACGATAAAAATTAATATATGGAAAAATTAATTAATCAAGTTGATTCGTCGGCTTGTATAGCGGTCAATATTCAGCCTAAATGATTAATTGAAGAGAAAGCTATTAATTTACGAAGAGAAGTTTGATTTAATCCTCCTAATGAACCTATTACTGTTGAAAGAATAATTACTAAATAAATAAAATTTCTTCAACTAGTGTAAGAATTTAATACAAGAGAAGCTATTTTTTGTCACGTTATTAAAATTAGAGCATTTATTCATGATAATCCTTCTATTACATTTGGAAATCGAAAATGGACTGGTGCTGCTCCACTTTTTAATAATAAAGACGATTAAATAATTAAATTATTAAATATTAAATTATTTTGAATTGTTGGAAATTTGTTATGTATATTAGAATAATAGCAAATAATAATACAGCTGATGCAATTGCTTGGGTTAAAAAATACTTAAGAGAGACTTCTGTTGATATTAAATTATTATCTCCTATTAGGGGATAAAAGATAATAAATTAATTTTTAAACCTATTCAAGCACCTAACCAAGAATTATATGAGATAGTAATTATTATTCCTATTATTAAAATAAAAAATAATATAATTTTAGCAGTATTATTAAAAATTAAAAAGAAACGGATTATAAACCGTTATAAATGAGGTATGAACCCAGTAGTTTATTTAGCTTCTCTTTTTATATTTTAGTGTATGATGCACAAAAGTTTTTGATACTTTTAGGAATAGTTTAATTCTATTAAATATAAATTTATAATGAATGTAATATTATTACATAATTTACCCTATCAAGGTAACCCTTTTCGTGAGGCAATTAATCGAAAGAAAATAACTTATTTCATTTAAAAAAGATAATTTCTCATGTGTTTTTTTATTTAATATAAATTTTTATGTTCTAAATATAATATTATATATTATGTTATTATATTATATTGTATAAAAAAAGTAACTTTAATAATAAAGTTTAACTTGATAGTACATAATTAAATATGCCAATATATCCATTTCCGAGAATTAAAAGATCAATACGTTAGTCTAATAGAAGATGATAATAAAAGGGTGGCTTTAACATATATCTATAATATAGATTCTATATAAATGTTTTTTTTTTAAATTATACTTGCATTTATTTGTTGGATCCGCTTATTTTACATCTATTAAGCCTAACAACAAGTTTAAAAATCTTATGTCTAATTTACAATAATATAGCTCAAACCCTGGGGTTGAGCCCTGTTGATTTAACGTCGCTCAACGAAAGGCTGGTAGATCTCTTCTTCGCAGGCGTGTTATATTTGTTGTGTTGCACAGGCCACTTGCGAGTGGATTTGGGTGGTTTTTTTATATTCTTCTCTGCTGCTGTCGATTACAGATTTAACCATCGGTATACCAAGGTCCCTATGTATATTTTCATTGCGGACATACCACGGTGCTCCCGTTAAGGCCCTTAGGTTTTAGATTGGAATCTTTGGATCCTGTCAATGTTGGTTGCACAGGTCTTACCCCACAGTTGAATACCATACATCCATATAGGCTAAATGACTTTATAATCTTGTTTCAGTTTTGATTTACTGTCTATAAGCCAGTTCACGCTAGCTGACTTTAGCTTCATTTGTGTAATCTTGGTTGATATGTGTTTGCGCCAAGTTAGTCACCTATCGAAGTGTATTCCTTTTGTTTTTTCCGCTCAAGAATAATAATTGACACCTGATTTTTACTTTTTTTCCCAAACATAAAACTCAAAACCTTATACAACCAAGACCATAAGAGCTGTTGGCTTGTAATTTTATGAGAACACACTTTTTGTCATGAGGTACCACCCAATGATAACGAAACGTTTGAAGTTCTACACTTACAGGCAGAAAACCGGCATCGAAGTGAAACAAGATCGTTTTCATGCCTTTTGCATACGCATATGTATGTATATCCTTAATACGAAAAAACACTAACTTAGTAATCGTTTTGACAATTTTGCTTTTGTTAAAAGTGTTGTATATTTTCTCCATACAAAGTGTGCTCTAACACGCTTTTTATATGAAAAAACGTGCATGAGCGTCAGCAACAAATGCCAAAAATCAACGACAAGTCATAGCACCTTCCAACTTACACTTTGTTCTACTAAAATTAAACGGGCTACAAAACTGCTTGCCCAAATTTTGTTTAAAGAGGGTAATTAAAAAGTGAAATGTTTTTATAAAAATTTACAGAATTTTCTTTAACTTTGCGACTAGTTTGGTATTCTCACTTTTGGAGTTTTGTTGCTTATAAAGAATTAGCGAAAAATAATTATAATTAAAATAATTATAATAATAAATAATTTTCCATAATAAGTTTTTCATTAAAAACGGTCTCATGCTCATTAAAAATTGTTGAATATAATTGTCATAAGGCCATAAAATAACAAAAACAAATAACTTAAGGACGAGCACACCTAAAAGTTAAACATTCTAAAAATAGAATGATTAGCAAAAGCCTACAAAACCAACAACCAGATGATCAAGTGAATTGCAGCGGAATAGCTGCGCTTGATTGTGTTGGCTTAGCAAATGAAAAATGTGGAAAAAAGCAACGATAATTTACAAGGCGAACTTTGCACAGGTATCTCTTCTACCATTTTTTTACATTACTGTTGTTTTCGACAATAAGTTTTTCATTAAAAATGGCATCAAGTTCACTAAAAATTTATTGAAAAATAAAATATGTAAAAAACATTTTCCGTATTGCAAAAAACTCTATACTCAATAAAGTTGATTGACTGTATGAATTTTTGTTTATTTGAAATTATCATTTAATTTGTATTCAAAAACATAATTTTTTCTAAAATCTCAGCTGATAAATTACAGCGAAGGTCACTTAAGACCAGTTTTAGGGCTGAAAATGAACGCTCCACACTAACTTGCGTGGCTGGAACGCTGTGAATTACTTGCGCCATGGACCAAAGGTATGGATATACATATCGTTTTTCTTTCCAGTAGTCGATCAAATTATTCGTTAAGTCAACTGGTTTTGGCGCATAGCTTCTATTTCGTTAAACGCCCTCTTTAGTTCGACATCTTGCTCTTCATCTCATGATTCCTCGTCTGCAGGTGAAACCTCAATCGCATTCAAAAAAGATTTAAGCAAAGAAGTTGACCTTTGCGACTGTGATTGCTGCACTTCGTGATTTGAATCTTCGTTTGACACTGGTAATGGCAACGACTCTTGACCATAATTTACCTCGTCTGTAATTTCGTGTGCACTATTATTCTTTAAAACAAAAGAACATTACAAGAATTTCCATAAGAGGATAAAAATCATTAATATTACTTTCAAAGAGATCATGTGTCGAATTAATTGTTTCAAAAGTGTCTTGGCATACATCATTTTTATGGGGTTCGTAATTATAAGGCGCCGTATGCGAGGGTCCAAATACATACAAGACAGCACAGATGTATTATCGAATATTAGTAGCTCGCGTTGGAGTGCAATGGGGTATAGTCATTGCGCTGGGTATGCAGTTACAGTTGCATGGCTATACTCAATCCCGACTCTTGCGTCCTCGTTCGCGCACTCTGGGCAACGTGAGCAACCCATGTGCGAGATGCGGTAACCAATCCGAGTGGAGCCTTGGGTCTCGGCAGAAAGAGAGGGGGCTTCGGTGGGGCCACTCTGACTTATTCGGTTTAGGGGCTCACTGAAGTCTGTAGCGTCTGTTCACCAGTGGGTGCGGCTGCAAGCGGGTGTCTGCTTGGAGCAAGCGGCTCGCTATATAAACGTGTATTTGGTTGCGAAACCACCCCCGTCCCAGCAATGGGTTGTGCGCTGGGCTTGGGACCCGCCACGTAAAAACCACTTCCAGTGAAGAAGCAAGGCAAAGCCTCGGATGAGACCCCCCCTTATGATGACGACCACGGCAAACGTTTAAAGGACTACGATTTGAGGGCATGCACCTCGAATTTCCGGACCCTTAATGGGGAAGGTGCCTCTGCCCGGCTGGTTGATGTCCTCGTAAGGACAAAAGCTGACATCACCGCCATCCAAGAAATGCGTTGGACGGTGCAAGGCAAACAATGTCTGGGGCCTTGCGACGTCTACTACAGCTGCCATGTAAAGAAGCGCAAATTCGGAGTTGGATTTGTGGTGGGAGAGAGACTCCGTCGCCGAGTACTGTCGTTCACCCCGGTGGACGAGCGTATAGCCACAATCCGCATCAAAGCGAGATTGTTCAACATCTCGCTCATCTGCGCCCATGCCCCGACGGAAGAGAAGGATGAGGCTTCCAAGGATCTCTTCTATGAGCGCTTGGAGCGCACGTACGAGCGCTGCCCCCGTCATGATATCAAAATCGTGCTTGGCGACTTCAATGCCAGGGTGGGCAAAGAAGGGATCTTTGGAACCACCGTCGGAAAATTCAGCCTCCACGACGAAACGTCCGACAACGGATTGAGGCTGATCGACTTCGCCGGGGCCCGAAACATGGTAGTATGCAGTACTAGGTTCAAGCATAAAAAGATCCATCAAGCTACGTGGCTGTCTCCGGATCGAAAAACGAGAAACCAAATCGATCATGTTGTGATAGACGGAAGGCACGCTTCCAGTGTTTTAGACGTACGCACACTCCGAGGCCCAAAAATCGACTCGGACCACTATCTTGTTGCAGCCAAGATACGCACCCGCCTCTGTGCAGCAAAAAATGTGCGCCCAAATATGCAAGGAAAGCTTAACGTCGAAAAGCTGCAATCACAACAGACAGCCAGCGCTTTCGCTACTCGACTCTCACACCTGCTCTCAGAAAGCACTCTTCAACAAACCGACATATGCGAGCAGTGGAACCACATTTCCCGCTCATTAAGTACCGCCGCCGAAGAAGTAGACGGATTTCAGCGAGCCCGAAAGAACAACTGGTACGATGAGGAGTGTCAGGAAGCTGCAGAGAAAAAAGATGCCGCCTACAGCGCCACGCTGAGATCGGGCGCAAGGCGCGCTATGTGGGACCGCTATAGGGATCTGAAGAGGGAAGCGAGACATATTTGCCGCAACAAGAAGAGAGAGGCAGAAATACGTGAGTGCGAAGAGCTTGAAATGCTGGCCGACAGGAGGAATGCCCGAAAATTTT
The DNA here is from genome assembly GCF_013731165.1 of Rhagoletis pomonella. Lineage (NCBI taxonomy): Eukaryota > Metazoa > Arthropoda > Insecta > Diptera > Tephritidae > Rhagoletis > Rhagoletis pomonella. The sequence goes on along the minus strand of NW_023463499.1, from coordinate 8,259 downwards.
ACCAGAGAGTTAGGCGACTTACGGAAGGTTTAAAGACCGGGGCGCACTCCTGTAACAACAATAATGACGACCTAGTAACTGATGTCCAGAGCGTACTTAAATTATGGAGGGAACACTTTTCCGCCCTACTAAATGGTAGCAGCACGGAGAGTTGTGGAGAAGAAGAACCCGAGACCGCAGTCGATGATGACGGAGTCGACGTTCCACCGCCTGACTATGACGAGGTACGTATAGCAATAACGCGGCTGAAAAACAACAAAGCCGCTGGAGCAGACAGCCTGCCAGCTGAGCTATTCAAGTACGGCGGCGAGGAGTTGATAAGGTGCATGCATTAACTCTCGTGCAGAATATGGTCAGATGAACGCATGCCCGATGACTGGAATTTAAGTGTGCTCTGGCCAATCCACAAGAAAGGTGACCCCGCCATTCGCGCCAACTACCGCGGGATCAGCCTTCTAAGCATAGGTTACAAGGTCTTATCGAGCGTATTGTGTGAAAGACTGAAGCCCACCGTCAATGAACTGATTGGGCCTTATCAGTGTGGCTTTAGACCTGGCAAATCCACCATAGACCAGGTATTCACAATACGCCAAATCTTGGAAAAGACCCGCGAGAAAAGGATCGACACTCACCACCTATTTGTCGACTTTAAAGCCGCTTTTGACAGCACTAAAAGGAGTTGCCTATACGCCGCTATGTCTGAATTTGGCAAAACTCATACGGCTGTGTAAAATGACGTTGCGCAATACCACCAGCTCCGTCAGAATTGGAAAAGACCTCTCCGAGCCGTTCGCCACAAAACGGGGTTTCAGACAGGGCGACTCCCTTTCATGTGACTTCTTTAATCTGATGTTGGAGAAGATAAGAAGAGCTGCAGAACTGAAACGCTCAGGAACAATTTACTACAAGAGCGTGCAATTGCTGGCTTATGCCGATGACATCGACATCATCGGTAACAAAAACCGCGAAGTCTGTTCTGCCTTTTCCAAGTTGGATAGGGAAGCAAAGCGCATGGGTCTGGTGGTAAACGAGGACAAGACGAAGTATCTCCTGTCATCAAACAAACAGTCAGCACATTCGCGCCTTGGCACCCACGTCACTGTTGACAGTTACAATTTCGAGAAAGTAGAGAATTTCGTTTACTTGGGAACCAGCATTAACACCGATAATAATGTCAGCATTGAAATCCAACGTAGAATCACTCTTGCCAACAAGTGCTACTTTGGACTGAGTAGGCAATTCAGGAGTAAAGTCCTCTCTCGACGTACGAAAACCACGCTCTATAAGTCACTCATCATGCCCGTGCTGGTATATGGCGCAGAAGCATGGACAATGACAACATCCGATGAGGCGGCTCTTGGGGTGTTTGAGAGAAAGATTTTGTGGAAGATTTACGGTCCTTTACGCGTTGGCGACGGCGAGTACCGCAGACGATGGAACGATGAGCTGTATGAGCTTTACAACGATATGGACATAGTGTAGCGAATTAAAATACAGCGGCTCCGCTGGCTTGGTCATGTCGTTCGAATGGACACCGACACTCCAGCTCTGAAAGTATTCAACTCGGAACCCGCTGGTGGTAGCAGAGGAAGAGGGAGGCCCCCACTGCGATGGAAAGATCAGTTGGAGAAGGACTTGGCTTCACTTGGCATTTCCAATTGGCGTCAGTTGGCACAGAGGAGAAACGACTGGCGTGCTTTGCTGAACTCGGCCAAAATCGCTTAGGCGGTTACAGCGCCAAAAAAGAAGAAGAAGAAGAAGTAGCTCGCGTCTTTCGAAGCACTTGAAGAGCAATTGACCATTTACACTGTTGTTGGCTTGCAATTGCAGCTTTAATAGCATCCACAAAATGCAGAAGTCTCCTAAAAAAAGTTGGCTGGATTGCAGTTTTAACGTTGCAACACTGGCTCCAGTATTTCAATCAGTTCGCTTATTTCACTCCACTCTGCGGGAGAGAGCTGTAGTTTTTCATCAATATTATTCGAGCAAAATTCCCTGTAAGATAACAGGCTTTTCAGCATGTCAAATGTCGAATTCCACCTCGTAAAAATATCAATTACTGGACGACGAAGTCCCTGGGCTGCCATAGTGCACCTTAAAGAGCATTAATAAATAACATACAAATAATATTTAGTATTATGTGTATAGATATTAGGGCGGTCCAAAAAAGTAAAGTTGGAATTTTTATGCTCCCACCTCCTAGGATTGTTTTATACCGAAAAAAATTGTACCCCAATTTTTTTTTGAAATCAAAAAATATATAGAGGACGCTCAAAGTTTTCCATGTATTTTTATATGGGGAAAAAACAACTTTTCATAGAAATGGCATAGAATTCCTAAAAATCTATATTTTTCTATCGGAAAGCTCTGTTTCTCTGCAGGAGATTCCCAGTAATAAAACCCAATTGCTTATTTAAGCATTTTTTCATCGCAATTGTAGGTTGTGGGTCCGCCAAAACCAACAAAATCCCCGAAAAATGCAATGGGAGTACCAATAATAAAATCGTTAATATTAAAAAATGGGTAAATAAACAATTGGGTATTATTATTGAAAGTCTCCTGAAGGGAAGCAAAGTTTTCCGATCGAAAAATATTTCTTTATGGTATAATTCTATACCATTTCTATGAAAACTTGTTTTTTCCCCATTTACAAATACACGGGAAACTTTGAGCGCTTTGAGCGACCTCTAAATATTTTTCGATTTCAAAATAAAAAAATAGGGGTCTTTTTTATCGATAAAGAACAATCCTAGGGGGTGAGAGCATTACAATTCCGACTTTACTGTTTTTGGACCACCCTAATATACATAAGTGTTCGTACTTATTTTAAGGTATGAGTTTTTATATCTAATTATTATTTTTTATCTCTGGTTCAATTCTTGATCATTAACCGACTTCAAAAAAGGGGGAAGTTATTCGTCAGAATATTTTTTGTCTGGTTTCTTTTATGTATACTATTGAATAGATAAATTTGGACCAGGTCACGGCCTTCGGTAATACTCTTTTATACGAACAGTGGTACCTTAAAATTGGTTACATAATAATTTTGTTCAGTTACGATCATTGAGTTGTGAAATACTAACGGTACTTCTAAATTTTTACGGTACTTCTAAATTTTTATATGAACATTGAAGTCGGTTTTTTTTTTTTATTTAAATGCTACTTCCCAGTCGGAACAGTAGTAATGCATAACATGCATGATAAATATTATAATGTATATCTTATGAGTTCTCGATTATATTACTGATATGTAATCGCATTCTAATGTATTCAAAAAGTTCCAAAAATTTCATATTAAAACACATTCATTTCTCGATACTAGGTAATGCAAAATTGAATGCCTACTTTTCCTAGGACATCGGAAAAAATGAATTTTCGAATATGAAAAGGGTTGTTTTACTGATTATTTTTTCGATTACCATACATTACATTTTCCCACTGGGAAGGTGCCTGTTTGAAGTTAGTAAAAAATAGTGTTGATCTTTGGGAATTTCTTTGCAGGAAGATTCTTCCAAACAAAAAAAATAACGAACATACTTTGTACTTCCCTCATATTAACCGGGAGACAATTACAAATTTCGCTTTTACTATACGGCGTATAGTGTCGATTAGTAAATAAATAGAATATGTAAAATGTTAAAGTGTTAAAGAGTTATAAACTTTTTTGCAACGAGATGTCTAAATTTAATTCTTGCCAAAAATAGGGACATTTTGCGTCCCGGCAGGTATTGTACCGTGACCGGGACATAGCCAGTGAAAAATTCTGTGTGGTAGAATCTGGAAAAAATGTGGTAGATTTCAAAAAAAAGTGGTAGATGTCAGGTTTTGGATCAAACTCTGTACAAAAATTAAAGAAATTCTGCAAGATTTCACCCAAATTGCAAACTTTTTAATTATAGTCTAAAATTATGGTGGTAATTCCCGCGGTCATTGTGCGTATAATTTATCATTAGCCGTGTTTTATTTGTCCAGAAATTTGAGCTATTAGCTTATTTTGTATGGAGGACTTACCCAACATAATTATATTGGCTTATGAAAAGCTATCTTGGCTTGTATATTAAACAAGAAGCATTGCCATTCAGCATCAGAAATTTTCTCCTTCAGCCAATCAGAAAGAGGCAAACAATTTCCTTTAACACTATTTGCAGTCAAACAACTGTCAAAATTAGGCTAACATAGGAAGTAAGCTAATTTCGTTTTATTTGACCAAGATTTAGCTACCTGCTTGTGATGGTTGAATAAAACATGCCTATTGTAGTTTTTATTTTTGTTCTGCCAACACAACCTTGTATAATTTTGCTTTGAACAATGACAGCGAAAATCGACACAAATGTAAAACAAACACATTTAGGGAGTTCACAAGTCGTGCTATTTGTCATATTTGCTCTTTTGTTCTATTTTTTTAGAACAGTTGTAAAATGAAACTTGTGAGCATCCCATACTTTTTCGTGTGCTATTGTACAATATTTTAACAATAATATTTGACAAAATCAAAATTATTAAAACAGCTTTAGAAAAATTATAATGCCCAGAAGAAGCGAGAAAAGCAAATTAATGGCTGCGATTTGCGAGAAGTACGCGCAGGACGCAATGATGGAAGGAAGTGAGTCGTCAAATAAGTCATTTATTAGTTTTTTAAATTTATTTGGTGCATTTTTGTTAGGCGATGAAGACGAGGAGGAAGAGATCGATGAAACTTTTAGGTTGAATATGCTTGTGTTGTTGGCAAATCGCCGAAGTGTCCATCTAGGAGTTCCGAAATCAAACAATTGGGATTTGAATGTGTTACAACCTCAAATAGGCGGTTTTCTAAAAGAAAATCAATTAGGGACTTCTCTTCCGACACTGTCCACATATGGTTTGGTTTTCCCCGGACACGCTTAGTTTTGCACTGAATTAAAAAATATCTTTAATAAGTTAAATATGTTATAAATTAAAGATAACTTACTCTATTGCCATGAGATGACTCCTTTTTTTTATTTAAAATTTGAATATTTTATTGTACTCAGACAAGGAAAAATGTAAATAAATAGAAATGTCTGATCCAATAGCACTCACAAATAGCAAAGTAAACATATTTTTCAAAGTTGTATTGTAATACAACAATTTTACTTGTAAAGCAAAAACAACACTTTTAAAACTGTTCTAAAAAAATAGTATAAAAGAGCAAATATGACAAATAGCACGACTTGTGAACTCCCTAATTGTTTTGCCACTTTGTATGCAATCGCCGTGATTAAATTGCTCAAGTGAGAGCAAACATATCATCACCCTGCGACGTTATGCGCAAAGAGAGGCAATTTTTATTTCGCGCATAGCGTCACCTTGTATGAGTAAAGTTTTCAGAACAGGTAGCCTTTCAGAGTAGAGACGCCGTTTTTAAATCGAAGATCGACAAATCGCTGTTTTGTCGATTTTTTAGTTCCTTTTCGATTCGTGAATAGATTCAAAAAATTCGAATCGAATTTCCATTCTTCCTTTTTGATGAACATTGATCTACGGTTTGCCCAAAAAAAAAAAAAACTCAGTGCGTGTAGTCCCTACGCGCGGAGGAAGTGAAACTTAATTGAGGAATTGCCAGAAACAAAGAAATGTGCGATACACAAGCACATGTACATATTTTCTAATATACAAAAAACATATTTATTTAAAATTTTGTTTACGACCTTTAATTTTGTATCTTTTATAACCAACTGGAAAGTTTATTTATTATTTGTGGCTGAAAACCAGAGCTGGGTCGTAATGATTCCTTTAGGAATTAAATTACTCCCAATTACAGATTACAAGGAATTGTAATTAGGAATCAATTCCTTCAGTCCACAGCAAAGGAATCGATTACTTTTTCAATTCCTTGAAGTAATTTCAAATGTAATTGGGTTTTTCTTTAATTCCATTACAAGGAATTTCATATTGTAATTGGAATAAATTACGTGCTAGTAATGTAATTTTTTTTCCAATTCCTTTGAAAGGAATTGAAAATGTAATTGATTTTTTTTAATTCCATTACCTGGAATTGCAAGAGTACTTTAGTTTTTCCAATTACTCAAAGGAATTGTAAAAGTAATCGAGAAACTGAAAGTTCATTCACGAATATACAAAGTGGAATTTTTGTTGTGGTCAAAGATTAAAATCGAAAGCACACATTGGACATCTTCTATGTATATCTATATATATATAAACATGTTGTGTTCGTATGTCACGGTCATCAAAACCCGAGAACGGCTGAACCGATTTGAATAATATTTTTTTTATTATTCGGTATAATACCAGAACCAATGATATCGCAAAAATTTGGTGGGTTGCCACCTATTTTAAAATTTAATTAATTTAAAATCAATGAATTATTACAATATGGGTATTAAGTTAAAGAGGTTTAAGAAAGATAACTGCTGGAAGTATTTTTGACGAGGGTGGCCTCCTATTTGAAAATTTAAACTCAGTCAAATTGTTAAAAAAAATTAAATATTGCCACGTGGGTGTCAAACTAAAGAGTTTTAAGAAGGCTTACTGCCGAAAATATGTTTGAGGAGGGTTGCCATCTGTTTGAAAATTTAACTAAATTACATTGATAAAATAAATAAAATATTACAATATGGGTATCAAATTAAAAAGGTTTGAGAAAGATAACTGTTGGAAATATTTTTGAGGGGCTGCCACCTATTTGGAAATTGTAACTCAGTTAAATTGATAAAGTAAATGCAATGTTGGCATGTGGGTGTCAAACTAAAGAGTTTTAAAAAGGCTTACAGTCTACCATGAACACTTCCAGAAATATGCAATATGAAAAGTTCGGTTTATATGGGAGGTGCCACACGCCATTCTCCAACCATGCAAATTTTTCTCCATGAGTATGGAATTGGTCTTATATATGTATATAGATATCACCATACCCAGTTCTAGTCCTCTACCCCAAATATATGCAGTTTGAAAAATTCGGTTTGTATGGGAGGTGCCACGCTCCCTTTCTATATCGAAACTTTTTTTAGCTATAACCATCCTTGGAAAGTCTGCAGTAGATTCCGAAATTTCAAAAAAATCGGTACGGCCTTTCTCGAGCTTTGCGAACAGAAAAAAACGCCTTTCAAAATATATATTAGTATAGACTAGCCAAACTCTGCTTGTTTTGCGGGTTAAAACACTACTACCGATGAAAGTCGATGGATAAATAAACAAGTTTGCAAGGGTTAAGTGAAAGTGCAATAATTTTTTGTATGAAATACTAGCAGGAAATTTAACAAAGCTATTGCAATTCAACAGTAAAAAATTTTTTTTATAAATTTTTCGATTACTTTGAGGAATGGAATTGGAAAAAAAATCAATTACATTTTCAATTCCTTTCAAAGGAATTGGAAAAAAAATTACATTTTCAATTCCTTTTAAAGGAATTGAAATAAAAGAAATTACATTACTGCACGTAATTTATTCCAATTACAATATGAAATTCCTTGTAATGGAATTAAAGAAAAAAACAATTCCATTTGAAATTACTTCAAGGAATTGAAAAAGTAATCGATTCCTTTGCAGTGAACTAAAGGAATTGAATCCTAATTACAATTACTGAGGAATGTAATTGTAATTGTAATGTAAATGCATTTACCCAGCTCTGCTGAAAACACATACACGTCTACACTGTTAACTAGCAGATTGTGGTAGCTAAAGTAAGATATGAAATGTTTTCTTTCAATATTTTTAATATTTCTGGAAAAACCCGCAATGGTAGCCGCTCCTTTGGTTGTTGGATCATTTCCACCATTAACCATTTCCAGTGAAAATTTTTCTTTAAAGAATTTTGTCAGTTCGTCAGATTCATCTGCATTTTCATCTTCATCTTAATTTTCATGTTCATGTTCATGTTCATGTTCATGCTCATGTTCATGTTCATGTTCATCTTCATCTTCTATCATCTTCATCTTCATCTATTTATCGCTAAAATAACGGAGCTATAAAAATAATATTTGCTTCAATAATTTGAGTTTAACTTTTTAAACAGGTGGCCACCCTCTTCAGGCACCTCAAAAATATTTTAATTGTGTTTCTGTAAGCTCTTTCTGTACTGTATAGTATTTTAACCGTAAGACTTTTGTATAATTTAACTAAATTTTACTTTTGAAACAGGTGGCAACCCTCCTATATTTAGCTAGAAAATACAACTTATTCAAAACCATTTCTTTTGATACCCATATTGGGATAATTCGTTTAACTTAATAAATAATTTGAATTTGATTTTCGTATATATGGCAACCCTTTAAAAGACTAAAA